>NC_092253.1:1240000-1345000 GCF_036320965.1 Panulirus ornatus | reverse complement strand
GTTGCCAGATCAATTTGTCCTTTCATTTGTCCTTCACTCTAGATGGACTAACTGTCATCCTCACTTGTTGATCAGGTATCTAATTGGGTACTCAGGGTAATCAAGAGAAAGTATACACATTTTTAATGTATACACATTTCTAAAGTATACACATCTATATATATATATATATATATATATATATATATATATATATATATATATATATATATATATATATATATATATATATATATATATATATATATATATATATATATATATATATATATATATATATATATATAGACTCAACCTCTGTTCAGATTTCCTGAATTTGTGACCCGTCTACCTGCACCGCCTCATTAAATTATTCTGTCTAAGCTGACAAAAAGAAATTATTATTAATGTATTCATGAATTTCGTTTAAAGTTCTAGATACCAGTGATCCTCGAACATACGCAAAATGATAATTGTTGTATTTTCCACGAGAGTACTACGTAAAAACCTTCCATCGTTACTGTAGATAATGAACACATGGTAGACGTTGCTGATGTTCATACATCACGGAAGGATGAACTGCCTCTATGACGTGCCAAGAAAACGAATGACCTGTGGTTACGTGACAACCTCGTCTGACCTGGAGGCTGTTCCATCTCGCTGACCACCCAGGTCATGCCTGACGCTGCTGCTGTTGGTGGCGCTGGTGGGGGTAAGGGGGTGTTTTCTGTGGCTGCTAGGGTGAGGGGAGGAGGCTAGGGAGAACGGTTGGAGCGGCAGTGTTTTGTACAGCAAGATATATGGCAAGAGGCCATATGGGTTGGGTCGCGTTATGTAAGAAAACTCAATTGTTTTTATGGGAAGAAACGAGTCAGTGATGAACGTCCACAGTACGAGTGGGGAGAGCCTGACGAACGGTTAAATCTGAAGTGACTTTGAATATGGACATTTGTTCATGTTAAGGAAGACGTTTGTTCGTTAAGGAAAACATCTGTTCATGATAAGATCGATGTCTGTTCATGTTAAGGCAGAAATTTGTTCATGTTAAGATGATAACTTGTTCTTTTTAGGGTACACATATTTCACGTCAAAGTAAACATTTACTCCTCTTAAAGTCGATATTTGTTCTTCGTAAGTCTGACATTCGTTCATGTTAAGTTTAACAATTGTTCTTAGGGTACTTATTTGTTCATGCAAAGACAGTAAAGAAAATAACAAATACCACAACATCTGCCAGGGATTCCTTGACTGTAGGATACGCTTGAAGGGACTGGAACTAAACTTGACCCCAGATACATAATGAGGTCTAAAATATACCAACAGATGCATTCATCTTTGTCTTCTTACTGAACCACAGGGAAAGTTTTCCTCCTTCCCCGGGGATCTTATCCCCAGGATTCCCAAATGGACCTCTTTGCAACACTAAATTCTTGTCTTCTGAGGCGCAACACCTTGCTGGTTGAGATTGTGGGAAGAAAACATACTTGATTTCCCCAAAGTTGAGAAACAAAATGTTGAAAACACTCAATCCTTCTTGAAACGCTGATTCGTTCAGTATATTTATCATGTTAGACGACAGCATTTTGATGTAAATAGTATGAACATTATTTTTTTGCTATTTCTATTCGTCACATGACACAAGTTTCTGTCTTGATGGTATCATTTATTCCTTTGAAGGAGCGGATATATCTTGATCTCCGCAGTCATATTTTCCAGAGAAGATTTTTTTCATCATGTTAATGACAGATTATGATGAAAATAAACGGAAATCTGTATCGCTGAGTCTCACCTCTTCATTACATACATGCAGGTTTCTCTGGGCAGCCACAGGATATTACAGGAACTGCTTGCTTTTCCCCTTATCCTTCACCTATCATATTTCATCTCTCGTTTTCATGAGCGAATTGTTTTGCAATTCAGTGTGATGATACAAATTTTTCTGTTTGCCTATCTATCTATCTATCTATCTATCTATTTATCCCTTAAGCTGTAACTTGAGGGAGGCGAGTTCGTCGAGGATGTCTCGTACCTTGATCGTTTCACCTATTTCTAAATTCATTTTCCTGTCCCATCCGGCGGCAGCTGGTATATCATATTCTGAGTCTGTCTATCTGAGTCTGTCCTGAGGAAAGAGCTTGACACTACGTATCTTCTATTTTCTTGTGGTTTCATCTTCATGTAATACATTTCTTTTTTCCATTGTGCATCTGCGAGATCACCAGACTTAACGACCGTCTTTTTCCTGGAGTGTTGAAGTTCAGCATTACGAACAGTTGTGTCAGCAGTGCACTCGGGAACGGACTCCCTTGTGATGGAGATGGAAGACAATAAACATTTCTACAACATATGTTTGTGACAAGTCTCCTCTAAGAGAGACATTGCTGCAGCTTTCATCCGGGAGTTGTGAGTGACACCAGATTGGTAGGCGAGTCATATGACGTTTGCTTACAATGTTTGGCAAAGATGAACCTGGATGGCTGTGGATGGAACCTCTGATGATGTGCCGGGCTAAAGGAGGACTTGGTAGAAGACTTAGATGGAAGGAAGGCCAGAGAAGTACAGACCATAAGGTCTTATAGAGGTAGCGAAACACGGCAAAAACGTGTTACTTAAAAGTAGTATAGATTGTTGACGTATAGTGAAGTGAAGTTCCCTATAATCAAATGAAAATAAAGGGAAGGCATAAAAACATACTACTTCACCAAAAAAAAAAAAAAAAAAAAATTCCCTATAAAAAAACAACAAAAGTCTTGAGAATTTCACGTGAAGAATCATTGAAAGTTATGGTATTCTGGTTTACGTTGTTTTAGTGTAATGTCAGTTTAAGGATGGCAGACACTGTATAATTATCTAGGACGGTAAACACCGTAAAACGTTCAATGTCGGGCGGCGGATACAATAATGGTAGTGAAACCCGGGTAGCACTCACCGTAGAGTTTTACGCGCGATGTTGTGAAACGTGGGTGTATATGTCCGTAGACTTTATTTTCATTCCTATCAAAATTTATTAATAAAATTTACTCAGCATTTTGGTTTTCATTATCTTTTTTCTAGTTCATGGTGGACTGCTTTTTGTCATGAATTAAGAATTCCTTACCACTTCTGCAATGTATTTTCACCCTGATTTTTTACCGACATAATGATATGTATTCCAGTTCGAGAAATACATTTGCCTTGATGGACTCTGATTCTCTCTTCTTCTCTCCGTCTGTCTTCTGTTGATTCTTCCCTCAGCCTGGAGTCCAGCACATCATCCGAGGCTCCTACCATTGCCATTGGTATCCAGGGCCTCATGTTGCACCTGTCTCAAAATCTCGGCCAAACACTATGAACAAACGTCATTTGACTCGCATAACCTTTTGCTGCCACTCACAACTGACAGATGAAAGCCGTAGCAATGTGTCTGTTATCGGAGATCTGTCACAAACATCTGCTGAAGAAATATTCATTCCCCTTCAGGTCAGTCAAAAGGTAATCTGTTCTCGATTTCACCTCTGACCAAACTGTACATGATGCCGAATTTTTATACTCCAGTAAAGATTGGATTATCAATACTAGTGATCTGGCAGGTGCACAATGTTAGATAATTATAACTGGGCAAATAGATATATGAATAAAATTTGTATTCGTTAGATTTTTATAGTGACAATTGAATAATCAAAACACTAATTCATGTCAATCTGATCACTGTTTTGGATAAGCGTTTTCTCTCTATAGAGAATAATCCAAACTATTCGTGAGCCACTGTTTCTCTCGCCAACATCCTGACCTCTACTGACCCGGCTGGTTGTCAGGTATTAATCATATCTAAAATGAAAAAAAAAATCTATCTAGGACAAGGATATGTATTACTTCCTGGGAGAAGGGCAAGATGATTCATAAAAAAAATGTTAGCATATTATAGCTGGATGATGGCGGAAAAATCAGGTAAAGTGAGTGATATTCTTGTGACTATAAGGGCGCCTCCTCTATGTATTGTTGATGTTAGGCTGGACAATATCGTCTCCCATCTTAGATTCATGAGAGTCTGCCATTTACATGATGAGGTAAATCTCCTCTGAGGAAAGAGTTGCCGGTACAGTGAGTTATTTTCCACGACTATAAACTTTTACATTAAAACTACAACATTGAGTTCAATTCAGGTGTTGATTCTGAAGAGATGTATATATTACAGGGTCTACTGATTTCAGTTAACTGTAGGCTTACAACAACGAGTATCATTAAAAACTCTGCATCTCGCTGATATCAAGTGGAGAAAATCAAGAATGTTTTCTTCACACAATCTCAACCAGCAAGGTGTTGCGCCTCAGACGACAAGAATTTAGTGTTACAAAGAGGTCCATTTGGGAATCCTGGGGATAAGATCCCCGGGGAAGGAGGAAAACTTTCCCTGTGGTTCAGTAAGAAGACAAAGATGAATGCATCTGTTGGTATATTTTAGACCTCATTATGTATCTGGGGTCAAGTTTAGTTCCAGTCCCTTCAAGCGTATCCTACAGTCAAGGAATCCCTGGCAGATGTTGTGGTATTCATTTTCACTGTCTTTGCCTGAACACGTATTTCATATAAGGTCTATTGGTATCATACTTCAGCAGAGACATGATTCGTCTAGCATTAAGAAGCAGAGTCATGATTCTGTTATATCATTCTGAATCATTCTAATGATCTCCATAGCTTATTATTTGTCACCTCATTTTCTTTCCCATTTGAAAGAAAACGTCAAGTCCAACGATTCCAAATCCTTGTCAACTTTTGCCATCATGATCGAAGTCATCTGAAAACTTATAGGAAGACTTATGGGAATGTTAAGCATTTCTATAATACTATGTTGTTTATAAAGTGACCAGATATAGACTATGCTGAAGATGCTTGTTCTGTGTATCATGGATAGCCATCATACTCGTCACGTTTCGAAGTCATTCCTGTCCAGTCCAACACTGGCCGCCATGATAGTCATGTGATAACATCACGTAACCTGACATCACTCTGTAGGTGAGCAATAATGGCCGAGTGTCGGGCTCGGGGATGTACGAACAATATGAAACAATATAAAAGAATCAGTTTCCTCGCCGTCTCTGACCACAATAACCGTCCTAAAAGGAAAGAAATATTAGCTAAAAGGTTGCGCAATACAGGAACTGGCCGGACTATAATGAAATTTTAACTTCTCGCGGAACAACTTTTTGCGTCAAGATTATTTCGTGGCGGCAAATCACTGCCAAGATCTACCAACCATCGCACTGGAACGTACTACCAGGGAGAAGCTCAGCCAGACGCTCTCCTCGCTATCTGTTCATCGGTGGCCACATCTGGGCCCGTCTCGAGGACGACAAGCCGGGAAGACCTTCAGAAAAAAGATGTTTTTGAGGTGAATATTTTCTCGTCTGGTCCGTCATGTCTTCTGTGGGTGTACAGCGACAGTCTGGCCTGGGAGCTGCTGCTGCTGCTGCTGCTGCTGCTGTTGCTGCTGCACATGTTGCTATTGTTGCTGCTGCTACACTTGACACCGAGATCAATTTATTTAACAGCATGAATGAAAATCGGATATAAACGTGCATCTGATCTCTGTACTTCGCTTTCAGACTCGTATCTAATGTTCAAAACACTAATTGATAAGTAATGAACACACTGTCCATCTTTGAGTGTTTGTTGTTGTCTGACCCTGGCTGCCTCACGATGAAGATCAAGTATATTTACGACAGATCTCACTCACGCTACGTAGACATGAAAATTCTCCCAGTAGATAATCAACTCTTGTTTTCTTGTTCTTGATATTATCTTATTCTTCCGTGTTTCTTCTTTTACTGCTTTCAGGATTTTCTTTTTACTTTTTCTATCTCTCTTTTCGTTCTATTTGTATTTGTGTTTTGCCTTTACTTTACTATATATTTTTCTTATTACCCACATTACATTAAATCTAAGATCTTTTGATGAGAGGGGAAGAATAACTACCCCTTAGCTATGATGCTTCTTTAACGACGCTTCCTCTGAGGACAAGGAAACTATGCGCAAAGTGATCCACATGGAAACAGCGGGAACTAACACGTCCCTCTGTATGGCCACTCGCGCCACTGTGAACATCATCACGGGTGATATATAGAGCGGATGATGGTCGTGGGAGGCGTATATAGAGGAGGACGAGGAGGAATGGTTGAGATGACAGCTGAAATACATTCCTTGCGTCAGTTCTTGGAATATGTTCTTTTAGACTCTTTACAGGAATGTGTATGTGTGTGTGTGTGTGTGTGTGTGTGTGTGTGTGTGTGTGTGTGTGTGTGTGTGTGTGTGTGTGTGTGTGTGTGTGTGTGTGTGTGTGTGTGTGTGTGTGTGTGTGTGTGTGTGTGTGTGTGTGTGTGTGAATATGAAAAATGAGTTTGTGCTTGCATTTCAGCGCTTTAAAAAGACAAACTCTTTGTTATCAAATCCATTGTCAGTCCCTTGAAACAGTGTTACCATGGCCTCTGCTCAGGTATCATATTACAAAAGAAATTCTTCCTCATCGCAGATCATGAGGAACCACTCACGGAGCCAGCACAGCCCACACACACAATGAACCCCCTGACGATCTGGCTTGACATAGCGAGAATGATGTCAGCAGTGTGCTCAGCTGGGTCTTCCTCTCAGCCAGGATGTAAGAAGGATTTACACTAACTCGTTTCGTTCTGTGATGCTGTATACATACGCACCTTCTTGGTTCTACACTCACGTATATGATCGAACTCTCACTGAGTTTTATCATCAAGAACCACAGTAAGTTTGACGTGTTTAGAATCGTCAAAAGACTAAAATGAAAGACGTAAACAAAATGTTAGGAAACAAAAATGTTATTTGCGATCATTTAGTAAGTGTCTGAAGCAAAGTGAGCATCAGATATTATATTCTTTTCAAGTTAAAATGGACAGGTAGTTTACGCAATAACCACCGCAACCCAAGTATCTTGAAGTGAATGGCCTTCATAATGGTCAAAGGTTATCATGTAAAGACGATCGTCTGATTCAGTAAAAATCCCTGAACCTTTACAAGTCAGAAAACATGATTTATAAATCCTAAAACAAATTCCAATTTTCTTCCATTATCACGACATCTCCCGATCCTTTCCCTAAGGTTTGGTCGCATCACCAACCACACTACATTTCTCCACATCCGACCCATCGACCAACACAGATAAGAACACCCCGCTTAATATTCCTCGTGCTTGACCCTCGCCCATAACACCAGCAGCCAGGTCAACAGCTGACCTAAGAAATGAACATCATAAGCAAGATTTAGTGTGCTATTTATGAGTCGCAAGACGGTGCGCAGCAGCGACAATGCGGTCATAAACGGGCCCGTCCTCACGCTACACTTGTCTGCGAGAACTGCTCCTGTTTTATCGTCAGCACCACATGTGTCGCCCTCCTCCAACCTCTTCTGAACCACTAGCGGTTTTGTGAGAGGCAAGAGTCCGGTCGCAGCGTGAGGCCAGAGTCCCTCTTCAGCGCGAGGTCAGAGTGCCTCCCCAGCGTGAGGTCTGAGTGCCTCCCCAGCGTGAGGTCAGGGTGCCTCCCCAGCGTGAGGTCAGGGTGCCTCCCCAGCGTGAGGTCAGGGTGCCTCCCCAGCGTGAGGTCAGAGTGCAACCTATGTAGGGCTGGAGGGCGGAGGGGAGGGGGGGGGGGCGATAAAAACAAAATTGTGGTATACAAATGAAGAAAGAGAGATTATGAGAAAGAGCATTACATTTGTTGGAGGATAAATACGTGTGGGTGTATGTGTGCGTATACTAACTTTGTAAGTAAATCTGGTGTTGATGTGTTCTGTTGTCAGAATGTTCCAGCTTCACTCTGCTGTTCTCCATCCACTGCTAACTACATTTCCATATCTTCCCATGACTGTGATTACTGTTCTCTTTATGCGAAAATTACTTCAAAAAAAATTCTATAGATGCATTGGTTTTCTTCATATATTTCACGATGTTTTAAGCTTTTTCTTTCCTTGATATGAGTCATTTTCCATCAGTGTTTGATGAATATCTGCTTTTTCTATCTTGTATATAAGGCCAGAAACCTTCTCTATAATTTTGCATACATGACTAAATAGCTTCTGTATCATCTTACATATAAGGCCACATAGCTTCTATATTCAATCTTTTTTTCTCACGAGTTCCTTTTAGTCTTTGCTGTTTAGCATTCCCTTCAGAACAATCCTTAATCCTTACCATTACCTTTAACTCAATACTTGATTATAGAATTCATTTACTACACCTTTATGAGCACTGCAAATTAACAGCATTTTTCATCAAGTTGAAACTGTGGAACTCTATTGCTCTGGGTGCAAGGCAGATACATCTGTTGAGGTCGGGGTTGATACCATTGACTGTAAAATCTTTTCATTTTTTGATGTTATTTTGATGAACCTTTATGCACCACCTCTGCAATTATCTAAAACATGTCTAACACTGCATCATTACTTTTCCCAGAGGGAGCTTCACAATTCATTGAGCGGTTGTTCTGTCCTCACGTCTCTCAAATAGCTGTTCACTATGTCATAAATCTACTTTGAAAACTTAAAAACTATGATCAGGTCATTGATGAATATTGTTCAATATGTAGTTAAATTTAGAAGATATGTATAAGAAACAAAATGTGATGAAACTTAGAAACATGTACAGAGTGGTAAAATGAACTTGGTTTCATGAGCAGACACTGTATACAGCTGCTCGATGCTTAGAACTTGAACCATTAGCGAAATGGTAATGAGAACTCTTGCTGCTAGCAATGGCTTCCCTGAGAACAGTGTTCAAACTTTACACATTCCAAATTCATGACTGCTGATACAGTGTGTATGGACGCGGAGTAAAGGCAAAGGAGGACATGACCTACATAGCTTCCTGCAAGACTTCTCAGTTGAGTTGCATGACTGCTTGTGTGAGTTTCAGGACGACTAGGATAAGTTCAGAAATGACTGTGTGTATAGACGTCTGCTGAATGCGACTGTAAGAATGCTGCTGTCTGCACAGGGCCAGTAGTGTGATCACAGGACAACTTTAGTGTGGGTTTAAGGCACCTAATGTAAGTAGAGGACTTTTCAGTATAATTTCAGGACGAGTTAGTTTAAGTTTCGGACTGCTATGTGAGTACAGGATTATGTGTGTGTGTGTGTGTGTGTGTGTGTGTGTGTGTGTGTGTGTGTGTGTGTGTGTGTGTGTGTGTGTGTGTGTGTGTGTGTGTGTGTGTGTGTGTGTGTGTGTGTGTGTGTGTGTGTGTGTGTGTGTGTACGCGAATGTTTAAACTGAGTTCAGAACTGCTGCTGTGAGCAAATAACTGATAGCGTGAGCATAGGACTGCTTATGTGAGTACGAAACTGCTTAGTGTAAGTACATAATAGTTTTCAGAATGATGAGATTGCTCGGTGGAGTGATGAGTGTGTTGTCCAGAATTAAAAATACTGTCTAGATCTTGCTGGTGTATATAAATTTGTCTTTCTTTAAAAATACACACACACACACACACACACACACACACATAAACACACACACAGATATATATATATATATATATATATATATATATATATATATATATATATATATATATATATATATATATATATATATATATATATATATATCTTTCTTTTTTTTTTAAACTATTCGCCATTTCCCACGTTAGCGAGGTAGCGTTAGGAACAGAGGACTGGGCCTTTTTTGGAATATCCTCACCTGGCCCCCTCTGTTCCTTCTTTTGGAAAATTTAAAAAAAAAGAGAGGGGAGGATTTCCAGCCCCCCGCTCCCTCCCCTTTTAGTTTATATATATATATATATATATATATATATATATATATATATATATATATATATATATATATATATATATATATATATATATATATATATATATATATATATATATATATATATATATATATATGTATATTACACACATAACACTTACATACATACATACATACATGCAGTGTCACCATCATTAATGTGGTTTCTGATGTCGTTGGCTGAGTATGACTGCCAATATCTAGCCTGTATTCACCACACAACAGCTGCCCTACAGTGACTTACTCTTATGGTGTGTGGCACAATATCCCCGGCACAGAGGCTCTACAAGGCATTTACTGCTGTGATAGACTGCCACAGTGCTACATGCAGGATCCACAAGGCACTTACTGCTACAATATCTCATACAATATTGCATGGAGATTCTGTAATACACTCTCCCTATGATGGAACACGAGAGGGGACGAGGGATCTTTGGCGTACTTACTACTAAGATGAAGCTAACATTGCATGTGGAGAACGGCCCTCATATAATTGTTGGCTGGAGTCCCTGAATATTAAACGGACTATCGACAGGGCATTTATTTGGTGATCGAGTTGGTAATCCAGGGAGGACCAGCCAGAGGGCAGAGTAGACCTTGGTTGGGATAAGGGTCGTTTGCCTAACTTTCTTTCGGCAGAGTAACAATCAGTGACCTCACTGAAATGGGAGAAAGGTCACCAGTCTAAAAGCTGCCTGAGGTGATGATCTCTCGTACCGGGGAGGGGATATCTGATTTCGGAAGTAATGACGCTTTTAGGCAGCTGACGATCAGGTTTGGATAGGAACATAATTCTTATAAATGTATCAGACGATAATATATCTGAATTGGAAATGATAAGAAAGAAGCCTCACTGCCGGTCGCTAAGACACTGGTAGATGGAGGAGGAGGAGGAGGAGGAGGCACTGCTCGTTGGTGGGACACTGGTAGATAGAGGTTGCGTCAACGTTGGTTGCAGGGTCATAGTGTGTTGTAGTGACTTTTGATGATGTTCTGACGATCATTTACTTGTGATTCTTCCAACGCCCAACCAACAAACTCATACACCGTCGCCGCTTGAGTTTAGAATTGTTCGCATTATATGCATGTGTTTTTTGGCCCCCACCAGCTAGCTACTGAAAGTGAAAGGCTTCGTCTCTTCTACTTCACCATCTTCCGTTATACTATTGAAATGTCTGCTTTCCCTCTCCTCCCACATGGTGACGGTAGCCACGAGCACCTTCGTCTGCCTGCAGACAGTCTTCCACATTTCGTGTGATTACCTCCGGCTATCCACCATTTCCCAGAACGTCTGGATAGTCTTCAACTTCCATTTGTACGAAACATGAAAATTTCATTCTCCTCTTATTCTTTTTCCGCGATGGTGCCTAGAGTCTGTAATGTCACCTCCCTACAGCTGTTTGTACATCTGAATAAACCGTCCTTGATTGTGTACGCTTTCATGCTTTCCATGATTCTAGTCATTTGCCTTAGCACTCGTCCTGTCATGATGTCTCGGGAGGCAAACCCTCATCCCGTCCCTCCTTATAAAGTCCAGGTGCTGTGGGCTGGACAGGAATGTAGATTTTGAAATTAACATGTGTCCTCCTTCACATCATAACTGTAGAGGTAGACACTGGAAGAACAGGGTCATTCAGTGGGAGAACAGCGGGCTGACCTCTTCAGAAACAACACGTGATTATTTCGTTTGAAGTTTTGTGACCTCTGGCGCACATTGTGACCTCTAGCGCACATTGTGACCTCTGGCGCACAATGTGACCTCAGGCGCACATTGTGGCACGATTTTGTCAGTAATCTAATATTTTCTGCATTATGTATTCTTGTTACCGATGCAGATGTCTGGGAGATGGTTCGTAAAATCCCTGAGCAGCTCGTGGTCATTCAGTCCTGTCTGCAGTTATGCCACAGCATACAACAAACTCTACTGGCTTATTTCCGAGCTACGTATTTACGTATTTTTTCAAAAAATACGCGTCTCATTACAAATGTATTATGGACCATTTTTCATTTCTTTATGTCAAAGGCTTCAGTCACAAACAAAGGTCCTCAGTGAGGCCAGGTTCCAAATGAAACATGAAGAGGGCTAAAGAGATAGAGAATTAGGGAGAGAAGAGGAACTTCACCGCTTCTGGGGAAGTGGAAACCTTGATTTTAAGAAAGAATGGGTTGAGGATGTTAGCAAAGACACGAGAGCGATATAAGTTTAAATATCTAGAAATGAAGAAAAGAAACAAACATTACAATGGCTCATCCTCGAGATGTTGACGGCCACGCAGTAATTATGGGATACAATAGCCTGCATAGTATAATGTAGTCATAGCCTGCGGAGTGTCATGTGGTCATGGCCTCCGGAGTATTATGTGGTCATAGCCTGCAGAGCATTATGTGGTCTAGCTTATGGTGGGGGCTCACAAGCAGCTATTCTCGGAAGTAGGAACCTGGAGTGATATCTGGAGAGGAGGAGAAGAGAACGAACAAATATTGCGACATGTGACAAGTGGATCAAGTTTTAGGATGAGGATGGAAGAGTTGGTAAGTAAGATGCATTTAGACTCTGACAAGTATATGCAGCAGGGAGCATCCCACTTGTAAGGGCACCAGTCTGTAGACGAACGAACCAATTCTTTGTACAACTGGAACAACAGCTCAGGAGACAACACACCTCAGCATCTGAACAAAACTCCTCGTTTCTCAGAGGCAAATTTAGTTACTTGTGAGTTGGAGAGTCTCCAAGCTGAATTAGATGTTACTGTGATATCAAAAAATTTATCGTGCTGATTGGTTGAATTATAGAGCCATCAAAGGTGGTAAAGTTCTGGGAGGAATTTGGAAGAGAAATGTAGAAAAAAAAGAGATTATGGAGACGTTAAACTTGATTCCGTTTGCCCCACATAAAAAAACCTGTTTTACAAAGATGTACTTTTCAGATTCGTTCGTGGTAGTGACAGGGTCTTAGAATACATGAAATCGAATGCTGTTTGGGAAGACTATGGACAAGAAGGATGGATTCTGGGGTAAGAAACCTGAGGTGGGAGGAACTCAGCATAGGAAAAGCTCAAGACATGGTGCAGGATCTGACGAGCGGGGAGGGAGGTGGCGCTAGATCTGACGAGCGGGGAGGGAGGTGGCGCTAGACCTGATGGCTGTGGAGAAAAGATTCCGCGACTTAAGGAGTGCGGTAGTTATCATGAGAGAGGCCAGGAAGGCCGCGTACGACGGAAGGAGGGCAAGATGGCGTCGGACTTTAGTGACTGTACCAGGGAGACACTCGAATGAAACAGGACATAAACCTACACTCACCATGTACACTATCAGGGACGACAAAAGCTGTTGTAATTACTGTTTTTTTTTTTCCAGGGAAATATCTTGTGTGTCTGTCGGGAGGAGAGGAAGATCAATTACTGCGTCTCGGTTATCCTCCACTGGGATCCGGGACTCAGAATCGTACCCAAGAGTATGTTTTCACATGGAGTAATAATTCTGCACTTTTATCTTTTTCTTTTATCTTTTTTGAAGAGAGTACGATCGCGATACCGTTATTGGAACTCCTTCTCTCTCGAAGAGAGAAGCTGTGGGGTTATCCTCCTTCTCTCGTCTCTCTCTTTTCCTGTAATCCTTCTGCCTTTATCGATCAGGTTCAGAAAAACCTGAGGAGGTATAATCCAATTTCTTTATTCATCTTCTTACACTATATATTCTTTTTAGCTGAGATGGTCATGATGGGGGCAAATATATATATATATATATATATATATATATATATATATATATATATATATATATATATATATATATATATATATATATATATATATATATATATATACATGGTTTATGTGCATCACACACGAAAGCTGGATGAGAATGGATGTGAGGGAATGCGGACTGTGTGGCAACACAGTGAAACTGTCAATTACTCTAGAAGGTGTAACCAGTATCTCTCAGATATCATGTCAGATATTTCTATCTCTTAGTACCATTAGCAAATATCTTGTATTCCAGAGACATCAATGTATCATATACCCTCCTGAACACAGGGACTCACAGAGGGAAAGTGAAAGGAATAAAGAAAATGTGGAGCGACTTAGAAAGGCTGGAGGGAGGGCTCAGTATAATGGTGGGTGGGAGGGGAAGGAGTCAGCGGGTGATCACGGCACACTAGAGATATACACCCGCCCGAGACATCAGCTCCCCAGGAATGCAGGCTTGAATCTCACTAATGGCCAGTATTGATCCTCTCTTCGACGATCAACAATACTGTAGATATATAAAGTATTCCTGAAGAATATCCATTACTACGTCACATATGCAACATTATCGTGTGATTTGGAAGACAATCATTGTCATTCTTGAAACTTGAGCAATATAGTGGGTTTTCACAGTCCGGTGTTGCACAGAAAAGCTTCAAACTTTGTGAAAAAAAGAATCTCTCAGGTCTTGGGTACCCAGGTCATGGTGTCTCTTGCGTTAGTTTACGTATATAAACAAAAATGCATCATTCTATTTTCTAGGATAAATGGCCCAGAACTTGACTCCCAGAATGGTTTACCAGCAGTAACAGTCATCGCCAGGCTCATCACGCAGAGCAGCGGTAAACATCTGCAGGACAACAAGAAATACCAGACAAGGAGAAGCAATGAGCAGGACGACCCGACCATCACTGAACACACTCGGACGAATTGAATGTGGTTCACCCCTGAGGTCGACCCAGCTCAGAGCCTCCTCTGATAGGAACTCAGAATGGTACGTTGACTACCCACACTGGAGACCACGACAGAGAATATGTTAATGTTAATATTGCTGCCATCAACTCACAGTCTGGGGATGTTTCCACACCTCGATGCTCCAGTGTAATCGAGTGTTGCTGTTTCCTGCTCAGGGTTGTTCTCCAGTCGTGTATAATGTACCAAAACCAGAGCCTTCCTATCCACAGCCAAGCTCAACAGATATTTCCGTGGTTTAAAGACATTTTTCCTTGCTTATCTCTTTTCTTTTCTACTCTGTCCCCACTGTCTCTGATCTGTTCTGTTGTTACAGTCACCATCAAAATGAGTTCATGGTTTTCTGATGCTTATTCCTTTGTCTTTGTCAGAGTTTGTACGTACGTATGTATGTATGTATGTATGTATGTAAATGTGTGTGTAAGTAAGCGTCTCTTCGCAGGTTATGTGCTTCTGTTTCTGAGTTAGTAATGTTAATGTTAAAGCTCATATATGTCTAATATTTCTAAATTCCTATGAGATCTTTTTTTCTATACACATCTATAATCATGGCTGTATAGATTTCTCATAATATGATCATAATTCTTTTTTCTTTGAGACAGAAAAATGTTGATTATCACCACAGATCATCTGTCTTCTGACCTCAACTTCTTTATCATGTAAACACCAGCTGTTACTTCCTCATGTTTCACTCATGTAACTTCGTCACCACAGTTCTTTTCCCCCTATACGTCCTTCCTCGACGCCCTGACGACCACTCCCTCACTTCCCCAGGGAAACTTCCATCCACCTATGTCCTTCTCACACACACACACACACACACACACACACACTTTCCACGACAACTCTCATTTGCTCTGCCGGCGACGCTGGTCGCTCTACCATGTCCATCTCTCAGAAAAACTTTCGCCTGCCTGTCTTCCAGCATAAGGCGCCTGTGGTCACATATCCTGAGTACTCTCTACTCCTTAGAGGAAGCCCAGACCATCAACCATCCCTCTCTACCCATTCGTTTTATATTACACTTTCAAATGTTCAAAATTCAACAGCTTGCAAGTTTTCTCACTGAAGGTGATAAGTTGTTCAAAACTAAGTTTCTTACACTCCCCTGATTCATCTTATCATATTTCTCTTTGAATATTCTCCCTCAAAGTGCATCTGGTTTCTCGTAGCTTCGCTTTCACTAAATTTCGAATTCCTTCCTTACTTTTCATTATTTGTAATCTGTCTTTTTTTTCAGGCATTTCACAACAGAATTATGATTTTATGTCTGATGGATTTTCTTTATGTAAGCAATGGCCGAAAACCCACGTCTTATATATGTTCACTGACTTCGACCAGCAGCTTATGTAAGAACGTAGGTAGAACCCTCCAGGGCATCCAGCTCTCTCTCTCTCTCTCTCTCTCTCTCTCTCTCTCTCTCTCTCTCTCTCGCTACTCTACTCTCCCGTCCTTACTCCACCATCGCTCTGGCATCCAGTCTCACAATCTTTACAAAAACAACTTGAAATTTCACCGTCGACTTCATGTTTTCCCTGTGTGGCATCTCTCACCGGGCGCCAGCATCTCACACCACAACACGACTCGCATATCTGTCCCAGATATCTTATTGTTTTCCAGTAGGACATAGTAATTAGGCTCCTGGCGGCTTAACTTCCCTGTACAGCAGTCACACACAGGCTTCCTATTGATATGATGATAAGGTTCGAGGCAAGTGTGACCTCAGCCCGTTCTCATTCTTCTGTACGACTTGTCTCAGACAAGAACGTCCTCCTCGGGCTTGGTCATGTTTCTGACATGTTGTTTTGCTGACATCAAGGTTCATCTGGAGAAGTGCGGCACCTGCAGGTCCTGGAGTTCCGGGTACTAAATTGTGGAAAATATGCTAAAAAGAAAGGGAAATACCATTTTATCTTCTTGAGCAAAACTCTACGACCCTTGCGTAGGATGCCTTGAACTTCTTTGACCTGATCTGTAAGGATAAAGTCGGTCACTCCGTCAAACCCAAAGGACGTATCATCGTGCTCAAGAATACATAGTACTGTAGCAGAAGTGTTGTCCATATCGCTTTGAAAAAAAATCAATAAATTAACATTTATCTACTGAAAAAAATAAAGCAGAAGGTGATTCCATTTCATTATCTATCTAGGAAAAAGAAGATATGAAAGAAAGTGGCTATATTTTCGGGAGATGAATTCAAAAAAGAAAAAAAAGAATACGGTAAGACAAAAGTGAACCCAATCGAGGTCCACTGTCAACACTAAGCATTCAGTATTCAGGAGAGGGTAGCAGTAAAGCGGATGGAGGGCTGGAAGGTACTCAGCGGCAGTTGCTATGCTGGCCAGATCCTGCAACACCGGTACTTACGGATCAAGACAATACCAGGCTGTAAACACCGCCTAGAGGGCACTAGCTGCGTGATGGAGGGCTCTTGGCTGGGAGGGAAGGAGGAGGGGGAAGGGGAGACAAAACAGACGAGGGGACAAAAAAGAAATTGCATAAGATAAGGAAAGTGAGGAGATTGAAAAAAAAAAAAGAAAATCGAGCGTATTTAAGACGTAAACCAGTGAGAGAAGACACGTCAACCTCCTCCACTGACGAGTTATTCTGGCCAATATCCTCGTCCATGAAGGAAACGAGAACCTCTTTACCTAATTGTCTGAATTACTGTAAACCTTGACATACATAGATCTATAGTTCATAAACATATGTACTGACACAAACAAGCACAGATACAAACCCCTTCGTTTGGCAAGGTCACCTCGGGGTACACTCCATAAAGAACAATACCTGGAAGGGACCCAGCAAGATGCTGGCCGCAGTGGACAACTTGAAAAAAAAATCTCTCTTAACTCTGAGCCTCGAGCCTAATACTGAGGAGCCCCTGAGAAGCCTCTGAGGAGCCTCCATCCTGGGCTTCTCCCCATGTCAGAAAACATAGCAGGATTCTATTCATGTGATACACTATATCAAAAGTTCTCGCCTCAGTGTATAGCTTATTGTTATTGCTGAATACGTGGGTTTGTCAAGGGGACTGATCTCTGCTTATCACAATAGTGTTGATCAGTTAGTTATCAAGGCAGGAAGGAATTAATTACCTGTAACCTAATCCGAACTGGATCAAACAGTATTCAACGACATGAAAGATGATTTCTGAAGCTTCTGTCCTGGGAATTATTTGCTTGAATGTTCCAGGAGGAATAAAGAAATGTTGTTTCATCATATGTAAAATATAAACCTGTTTACATAACAATGTAGAAAGAACTGTTGAATGTTGAAAGCTTTTGGCTTCCTTGTTTCCACTCGTATCTATCAGCCATTAATTTGTCATCGAAACACCTAATGTTTATCCTTAGGAAATTTGGATTACGTCTGGAAATTCATATGATTATTATTGATATTGCTATTATCATCATTATGGTCTTTACTTATATTACTTTCATTATCATATTTACTATTATCATTATCCTCGACCGGTCTGTATTAGTTTGTGTCCCTTATGCATTTCTTCACTACATCCTCATCTTTACTTCAAACGTCATCATCATCATATCCTCACTAAGCTGACTGCAGCTTTGGCCGGAATGAACGTAGTTTGGATAATGTTGTGTTGTCTATACTCTTGTTTACCATATCCTTATACTGAACTACTTACATCTTCACTACACCCTTGTCAATACTATACCTTCATGCTCCTTATAAATCTTCATTGCACACCATCATTTTTACTACAAACTTATCTTCATTATTTCATCTTCACACCACGTTCAGCGTTACAATATATTTATTCATTATATCCTTTAACATAATGGTCAAATTTCATTTTCATCACACCATGATCTTTACTACACTGTCATCTTCACTATATTCTCATCCTCACTTTACCCTTTACTGTCCCCGTACCCATGATCTTCACTACATTCTTATCTGTGATGCAGCCTCGTGTGTAATACAGCCTTCATCATGACACCCTCATCTTCACTACCAAACCCATCATCACTGCACCTCACCGGCTCAGCCTAGAACTTATGACTATTTTCGCTTAACGCAACTTTTTCAACACACACACACACACACACACACACACACACACACACACACACACACACACACACACACACAATACACACACACACATACACACACATACACACACACACACACACACACACACACACACTATTCTCCCCACACGCCCACACATTCAGGTGCCAGTGTAACCCAACACAACAGGTGAGCCACATACACTGAGATGAGAAAACAGGGAAGCGCCATTGTGAGGGTTATTGGATGGGTGAACTTTGTGGTGTACATCCTGCTGGGGCTCAGCAGGTCCGGCTCCTGTCGCCTTACATCTTTCTTCCCATTATTGTTATCTGTTTGCTCTGTTCTCTCCCCTTGTTTCCTCTGTCTTCTTGCCTTGATCTTCTCACTTTATGGTATGCCTGATTCTTGCCCTGGTTTGTGTCTTTATAAAGAATGACCTCTTAATTTTGGTATCTCTTAATTCAGTTATTTTTTCCTTATTCATTCTACGCCTTAGTATTTCATGATTTTGTAGCAGCCAATGTGGCAAAGGCATTGCCTTATTCATGGGCATCGTGAGATGGTATGGAGTGTTTCATCCTTATCTATGTAAAGTGACGAATGAGTTAATGTAATGATGATAATAACAATGACACCCCTACAAGTATTATTGGTTATTATCGTTTTCATTATCATTATCATTATCATCATCATTATGACTATATTATTATTATTATTATTACTATAATCATTATTATTACTATTATTATTATTATTATTATTATCATTATTATTATTATTATTATTATTATCATTATTATCATTATTATCATTATTATTATTATTATTATCATTATTATTATTATTATTATTATTAGCATTATTATCATTATTATTATTATTATTATTATTATTATTATTATTATTATTATCATTATTATCATTATTATTCATTCGATTGTCAGTATCATTAGAATATCTTCATTCATACCAGTCTTCTTCAGCATCTAATTACTTTCTTCCTCTTGTCTTTAATCCCATATTCATTGTCCATGAACTAACCTCCTCTCTTCTTTGATCTTCCCCTTTGCACTACTGATTTTATGATTAGTATTTCAATTCTACTCTCATTCAAACGTTCACTCTCCTCCCATTCTCTACATCATTTGTCTTACTAACACTTCTTTAATGATATCTCAATCATTCCTCTCTCATCTGTTACCACATAGCAAGGACGTCTGTTAGTTCACTGTTGTGTCTGCGGCATATGACACTGTCATTATTCCCTCACTTTAAGCTTTCTCTCCCTGTTAAGCTTTAACAGTATCTCGTGCTTCATCTTTCGTCGCTATCAGCTTTGTTCCTTCTACCCTTCTCAATTATTCTTTTGTATTTTCGTCTCATCTTCTCATTACCCTCTTGCCCCTCGTCCCCTTCTATCTAGCTTCCCTTCTCCTCTCTTCGTATTTCATCTCTCACTCTCTCCTACTTTTCTTCTATGTTTGTCAGGTTTCATTTTCTGTGTTTCTCTTCCCCCATAATTCGTCATCATTTTTATCTTTCCCAACCCATATACGTCATATTGCATCGTCTGTTTTTCCTCTTACACCTAAATACTCACTGCAAAGATATATATATATATATATATATATATATATATATATATATATATATATATATATATATATATATATATATATATATATATATATATATATATATATATGTATATATATATATATATATATATATATATATATATATATATATATATATATATATATATATATATATATATAATATATATATATATGTATATACACCCTCATATTTACGTCTAAATTACGGCGGTGAACCACTCATACTTACGCTTAGAGTGCCTACCTACCATGAGTCAGAGTATGTTCACTCTGTAAGTCATACGGCCATTCCTGCAACAGTGCTGATCACGAGAACTCATACTTTGCCATAATTACTTGAAAGCAACTAAATGCATCTCCTCTGTTTCCCTCAAGAAGAAAGAGATGAAAGGATCTTCATAGACACGACAAGTGTTGCTGCAGTGAGTCGCGTCCAGAAGTGGAGTTACTGAGGCGTTTGTGTGAATCCTGCCTTCGTCACTGCCTTTGCTTGCATGATAATTTTTCTTGTCTTATTGATAACTATATCATTAACCTGTACGTCTCATATATAGATTCGTTATTGTCTGATTGTTAGCATGATCATGTTCGTCTGATATATGCAAAGAGACGAAAAAAGTCTCAAATTTTGCATCTTCATAACTGAACTTGAGGATTAAATGTACGACGGAGTGGAAAGACACAGCGCCAAAATGAGGTTCAGGTTACGTTCTTTATACTAACTGTGCCACAGTAAGTGTGAGGTTAAGTTTAAGGATGAACCACTCAACACTCTCCAAGGTCACCCTCCACCTTCCTTGTCGTCATCTGCCGTAGAGCGTCCTTCCCAGAACAGTGAAAGGTGATGGTGTTTCGGGGACGTTTCGTAAACCCTAGTTATCAGTATTCTTCAGGCCCTCCCCTAACAGCCCAAGGCACTTACTACTGAACTTGAGTTAAACAGAGGAAAAGTCAGCAAATTATCCAGAGCTTGACAATGGTCCCACGTGTCGACTGCTACTGAGGATTGAGGTAATTCCACGTGATGACTTCTGATAATCCCAGCTTTAACGTGGATTAGCTTTTAGGTTTAAGGCAATATTTCATGTGTTCCATTAGGTGATACAACCGCGTCAAGTTACTTTAAAAGTTAATTGTTTTTGTAGTAGCTTTCAGCACTGACGAGATTAATTCTGGAGGTGCCCTAGGTCATCTCTCTCTCTCTCTCTCTCTCTCTCTCTCTCTCTCTCTCTCTCTCTCTCTCTCTCTCTCTCTCTCTCTCTCTCTCTCTCTCTCTCTCTCTCTCTCTCTCTCAGTGAACTTAACATGCAGCAGTACCAGGGCATCAAGCAAGGCCCTCGCCACTCGCACTAAGAGCTGTAGCAACTCCCTGCTCCTCTCCTCCTAGGCTTAAGGTGATATTTTCCTCCTTCTCCTCCTCCTCTGGTACACTACAGACGCTGGACAATGGATGGCCTCCTTAATCCCTGACCATTTTCACTATACGCTCCCTCACACACTCTACTCTTCTTTTTCGAGCGTGGCCCCTGCTTCAGCCTTATATAAAGCCTACAGACGGTGTTACTAGCACACAGTGTCATACATATATATATATATATATATATATATATATATATATATATATATATATATATATATATATATATATATATATATATATATATATATATATATATATATGATGCTTTTTCAGTATGTCTCTTGATAATTTCACAGGACTGTATATACCCAAAATAATCTTTACTGGTGGTCATGGATCGGCAAAACTGTATAACAAAAACGAATTAGAGACGAGAACGACGAGAACACAGATCCAAGGACATGACGAGCAGGAGGAGGGCTGTTTACTTCTTTTGCTCATCCTTTTTTCATGAGGTTCCAGATGAGGAACGCGGGGGGTTCCCAGAGCGTGGCGGGCTGGAGCTGTAGATCCATCATGAAGCAAGTGAAGCCTGCTAAACAAGACACATCAATAAACAAAGCTGAATAATGGCAAACGTCTGGCACGTCAACACACACTTAATGCCTGAACCAAATAGTTCATATCCTTTATTGTTCATCTCTGTTGTGTTAGAGATTATACATATATCCGCCAGATCAGATCCATATTCTTTTCCCCTCAACTGTATGATATGAATTATTTATGTAGGAACGTTTGTAAGAAAGCAGATCACTTGGTGAGACCTCCTCCTTGTGTTGTGATACGGAATATCACCAGAAATGTATTGACGGCAATAAGGAAACATTGTTGACCAAAGTCTCTGAGAATCTGTTAAGAATTGATCATTTTCTTGTGAAAAGGACAAGTACTCTTCCGTCCACAGACGATGATGATACAGCCTCCTACAATATATATATATACATAAAATCACTGTTTAGTCTTCCCTATAAGAGTATAAGTCCTTCATTTAACATAAGTGTTTTTATCTCAACGCTTCGGCCACTTTAAAGTGAGCCTCCGTCCATCTCTGTGTTTGTGTTAACACTTCCTATGCCACAGTGAACGTAGTAAAGGCATTAATGAGTGTATTCTGCTACGCTAAGAGAGTCATGCGTTAGGAGAGATTTTTCCACTTGACTAGGTCTTGACATCCTCTAAGGTGAATATTGAAGATTTGCTGAAATATTTCCTTCGCTCTGCAGTCTATGATCCGATTACCTTCAATCGCGCGCCCCGAGGAGCCTTCGGGAAATCTAATTTCCTTCAGATGGAACACGTCCTTTGCAAATTTTATCCCAACGACCTTTCATCTTCCAGCGGCACCAGTTTCTACTTGGGGGAAGAAGAAGGAGCAGGAAATTGTTCATTCACTGTAAAGATTATGATTTTTTTCTCCCTATCGATGCGATGTGGGAAGGTCTAGAAATAAAAGGATTTCATGATAGAAACAGAGTTGAAATTCTGACGTATTTTCGAGTGGAGACACATCAACACATTTTGAAGATGAGAAACTTTAAAACACTCAAGAGTAGAGAAACTTAAAGAAGTCACGTAGAAGATAAACTCTAACTTATTTTGGAAGAAAGAAACTGAATAATTTTTGGAGGAGAGAAACACAGAACACTGAGGGAACATACAAAAGGAAGTTAATCGTCTTTAGCTTCCTTCCAGTTTAGATAATCTTCCTTTACGTACACTCTCTTGAATTCCTTCTTCCCTAACTCAATCTTCATAATCTCTCGCTAGCAACATCAGTCCTCTTAAGTACTTCCCCTCAAGGTCACCCTTAAACATCCCTCATCTATCATAAAATCCCATAACACCAAGCATCTAACATCAGTCCTTTTAATCTTCCTTCTTTTTATCACAACCCTTAAACCAGTTCCTTGAATATCAGCCCTTTTAACTTCATTCCTCTAACATCAACCCCTTTAATTTTCTCCCTCTATCACCTGTCCCTTAACTTTCTTACGTAATATGAACCCGTCCCCAGGATGCTCCAGGTCTTCACATATCCGTCTCGTTACCAGCACAACAGTACACTGGTGAGCTACGCTACAGTAAACAGAGAGCTTTCTGCTTTGCTGCTTCGAGAGGGGTTTTAAGCCACCCCTTACATACCCCCCCTCTCTCTCTCTCTCTCTCTCTCTCTCTCTGTCGCATACACACACGCTATACATTTGTGATATACATACATTGTAATATAAAATCACGCCCATGTAATCAACAAGCTTATTTATCTATTTCTTTAAGATTTTATTTATCGAGTGTTTTACAAATTCTTATTTCTGAAGTTTCCAATTTACAGAAAGGTGGCGTTCGAGATAATGGAAGTGCAGGGAGCAGGTCTCGTGTGAACAGACTCAAAGGTATATTAACTGAAGGTGAAGAAGAAGACGAGAAGGACGATGAGGAGAAGAAGGGCGAAGATCAAAGGCGAGGAAGTCTTTAATAAGGAGCAGTAATGTCTACACTGTTTCACGGACGTGAGCCTTGAGCTTTGAACGCAAACGACAAATGGTGGGTGTGTTGGAAATGAAATGCCTGAAGAAAATACATGGTATATAAAAGGTCGATTTTGTAAGGAACTACAGTGTGAGAGAGAGGTGTGCTAGTAAGTGCAGTCTCTTGAAGAGGCCCGACTATCGTGCCCTAAAATGTTCTGGACATATGGAGAGGATGAGCGAAGAGCGATCGATCAAAATGATGTGTGTATATTTATCAACACTTCTGTGGATGAGGCAGTAAAGGGGAGGTGGTCATGCTTGTGGACAAAGTTTTCAAAGGCTGGATCTCACTGAGGTCACAGACACATAAGACGACTGTTGCTGAGGTAATCCTTGTCATAAACGCGTGCCATTTACAGATTTTAGTTGTTGACACTGATGCCCTTATACAATACGCATGTGAGGATTAAGATGTGGACGTTCACTCAACATCGAGTTACAACTATGTAGACATGAGTATTTCATTCCAAAGTTATCTATGACAATATATCATGGTAAGTAAGGTACAGAATATACGAGGCGTCGTGAAAAGAATAAGGATCGAAAAATGAAGAAAGAGAAAAGGTTAAGACAGTGGGTCAGTATAAAGGAAAATAGAATTCTTGAAAGAAGTTATGAGGGACAATAAGGTACGTGGGAGAAATTTAATTTTATCATTTCTGTGTGTTGGTCGTAAGTTATGAAGGAAGAGAGACGCTTAAAGTAGGTGAAATGAGAAAATTGGAGGAAGACCTAGTAAACTAAAACGAAAGAGGACGTGACCGCAATACAGAAAAAAGTCTAAATGAAACTAAGAATAACAACAAACTACCAAAACATACTTAAGGTGGCAATTAGATTTCCAGAAGAACTGAGGTAATGGGATCGAGTAATGTATAAATTCACACAGGATGTTGGTCACTGATGAAACAGGAATGATGACACTGATCATCAGATATGTCCTCACAACAGACAGGGTGAGATACAGTAGTTCATGTGTTAGTTGTCAGAGTTGCTGAATGTAACGTCATTACGCTGTCTTGTGTTGTCAGAATGGCGTTAATGATGTTCTTTGACGTAAGTGTTCCTGGCGTCTCGTAAAATGTGACATTTGGTCTACCATCATGTCTTCCATTCCATAATTTCCCTTTCTTTCCAATTTCTAGATTCTCAGTCTCCTCCCTTGCCTAATTATCACCCACTTACTTATTCTCTTCTTTTTTTCCCCTTAATCTTCTCTTCACTCTTTCACTCATTTCTCCTCACATTGTCTACTCCAGCTACACATCTCGTCCTATCATTACCTACCTTTAGTTCTCTCCTCATCTCCTCACAGTCCTAAGCTTCTTGTGGGTCCTCTTCACCTGAAATAGGGCTCTCCAATCCTCCCCACCTGGCACAAGGCCCTCCCCTCCTCCCCACCTGCCACAGGTAAGCACCCCATCTGCACTGGAGGGCTCGCCTCTACCCATCGTGGTCCTCCCGGCCACAAAATAAATGAACCACAAACTGTGTTTCATCCTCTTCCGAATTCTACCGACCGTTCCTTCCTCCTCCACCACCACGGAGGTACACCCCGCCCGCCTGGGTGTCGTGCGGCACAGAGACACGGCACTTCAGTAACTGTCAGCTTTCACTCCTTTGGCCCATCTGTTGGCTTTCAAGCCACCGACACGCAAGCTCTCCTCATACAGAACACTTGACAACACATAAATTACACGACTAGTTCTTGGTAACGATTCTCTCCCGTTCCTCCCCTTTATCCTGTGATGTCACTCCTGTCCCACTTCCCTTTGCCTCTCCCACCTCCCACCCTTTCTCACTTCGCTCCCAGCCCACCCCTACTGGAGGCCATCTTCACGGGTCATATCTTCTTCCACTGTGGGGTTCACCATGGCTACTGGGAGGGCCTGACGCCTCCCATGTTGCGGCCAGTCTGTGGGTGGGAGGGTCGATGCCTCCCATGTTCCCTAGCTTCCTATGGCTCGCTCTGACCAACTTCTGGCCGGGATGTTCTTGTCTTTTTTTTTCTCTGGCAAGTGCTCTTCCATCTGACCCGAATTACTGATGTTGCTGTCTTTTTTCTGTGTTTCTGTTTATTCTTGTTGGTTTTTTTTGTCTTGATGGCTTGAATTGATCCGTCTCTCTCCCTCTCCTCATGGTCCCTCCCTCAACGTTCCATCATAACAAGTCACCCCACAATGTGGTCCAGTAGCCTGGTGCTCTCCGCAGGGGGTAGCTCACTCCAGGAGAGAGGTACATCGACCGCCAGACCCAGGACGCTCCACCATTAGTCTCATGCTTCACACACACGTTGGCTCAGCCTACAT
Source organism: Panulirus ornatus (assembly GCF_036320965.1). Taxonomy (NCBI): domain Eukaryota; kingdom Metazoa; phylum Arthropoda; class Malacostraca; order Decapoda; family Palinuridae; genus Panulirus; species Panulirus ornatus. The sequence continues at coordinate 1,318,569 of NC_092253.1, read as the reverse complement.
GTATTGTGGGAGGTTATAGTTTTTTCTCGACATTTTTCTTGTAAATTTAAAGTCCATTCAACAATCCTTTTTTTTCAGACCTGACATCTGCTACAGAATTCTGCTTCTCCACTTTCGTACGTGTACGTTGTCTGTTGACCCTTTTTTGATGTGTTTCTATCATTTTTTCACACATTTAGCGAATCACAGAAATGTCCTGATTCCACTGTAGAGGTCCCAGAAGTCTGTCCTGTAGGTAAGGTGTTGTCTACAGACGAATGTATATTGATAGGACCTTCCATACAAAGTTTCCTCGGGAGCAGGGTAAGGTTGAGGTTGTATTACAAAATACACATTATAAGCTGCATTACCACAGATCCTCTAACGTGAGAGATAAGACCAATAGATACTGGTGTTACAAAATTGAAAATTCATACATAAAATGAGATGAGATTACGGATGTAGTCTGGACAGCGTGTTAAGTCCTCACTATTCTCAACATATGAGTTACCGTTTTCTTGCATATTCCCGTCATTTCCCATATCCAAAAGATTATACTTCTCCGTTCTACTTGGCGACATACACGTCACTAGGGACGGATATACATGTGTGATCAGTTCGACTAATTTGTATGAATATTGTTGCTGAGGCTCTGAGGTATTATGGGATAACAACACAGTCGACGACTCTTGACCCCTTCAGTGTTACAGACTCCATAATGTTGTTGTTGATACATGTGTGTGTGTGTGTGTGTGTGTGTGTGTGTGTGTGTGTGTGTTGTGTCATGTACGTGTCTTTCCATACCAGTGGCCTCCTTCGTGGAGGCTGGCGACCCTCCTGCTGGTGTATTCAGGCATCATTAGAGCACCACCACCTACACTCACACCTGCACAACAACGACACTCGTAAGGAATTTTTCTGAGAAATTTTCTCCGAATGTTGACCACTTCAGATGCTTCCCCACAACCCCATCCCACATGCCCACCCCCAGCCGAGGCCTCCCTGAGGCCGCATACTGAGTGTGGTGAGCCTAGAGAGTGTCGCTACATATATACACACAGACAGACACTCACATACAGATATAACACATTAACACCAAAGGCTATAAAAGTATACGAACAAATGTTCACAAATACACCCCCGAGTGTCGACCTCCCCGGACAATACAGAGAGGCAGTTCCACAAACATAGTCTCAGTATCAACAGACGTTTGTGACTGTGTTGACATATATCTGATCATTACAGACATACGGATAATCCACAGAGGCTGAACAATCAATTGTTGTCACATGAGAAAGTCCTACCATTTCTGTTTTTCTACGTCATTCGCCATAACTCTTATCATAAATCTTCCAACACGTAAGTGGCACAGCTGTTCTTATCTTGGTACTTTTGAGAAGAAAAGTTGGTGACTTACAGGCAGTAATCCTTGTTACCAGTATACACAGAACAGGATTAAAACCTACTCTTTCTCTCTCGCTCCAGCCCTGGTTTTATTTCATTTTTCTAAGATATCTTAGGGAGCTCTGGCGTGAGAGAGAGAGAGAGAGAGAGAGAGAGAGAGAGAGAGAGAGAGAGAGAGAGAGAGAGAGAGAGAGAGAGAGAGAGAGAGAGAGAGAGAGAGAGAGAGAGAGAGAGAGAGCATGTGACAGGAAAATATGGAAAGAACGAACAACAAACTCATGTCACCCCCAATGGACAACATTTGAGTTTACCAACAATTTATATATTTTCACAAAATGTTTCCCCAGAACACAACCAAATGTTCCGAACCACTAAACAAGCTCCAATCACCCTATACACACACCGTAAATTATACAAATAAACGAATATATATATATATATATATATATATATATATATATATATATATATATATATATATATATATATATATATATATATATATATATATATATATATAGATAGATAGATACATAGATAGAGAGAGAGAGAGAGAGAGAGAGAGAGAGAGAGAGAGAGAGAGAGAGAGAGAGAGAGAGAGAGAGAGAGAGAGAGAGAGAGAGAGAGAGAGACACAGAGCTCAGCATGTCACCTTGAGCAGCCATGTTAGTCAGTAGGCTGGCCCTGCACGACCAGATAAACCCAAGTAAAACTTAACATCTGGTAGACGAGTTTCTTGAGGGAAGTGGCCAGAGGCCTGGCAGGTCCTGCTGGGCGGGTGTACAAGTTTTGTGAGGTTGTGCCCACGGGCCATTAACCCTCACAGCTTGAATTATGTGGTGAACCGGGGAACAGCAACCCAGGAAGCCGCTGTACCGGTACGTGTACACAATGTTGGCTGTACATGTATGTATCTCAGCCAGCCAAGACTGAGTACATACTTGCTACATGTATTTACATGATTTGTTGACCATAGACAAACTTACTCATGAAAACACACGCACACACACACACACACACACACACACACACACACACACACACACACACACACACACACACACACACACAGTCACACACACACACACACACACACACACACAGACACACACACACACACATGAGCGAGGTATAAGAAGAGGTGCTGGTATCATTGATCGTGGACATGATGTCTGGTTCTGGACATATTTCCATCAAGATCAGTTCCATTATGACAAACTGATCAACAGTCTTGGCACACACGATCTACTCTGAAAAAACAAACTCCTGAAAAGAACCCAGCCACCAGAGTTTCCGTGGAGACAGTATCAACATTGCCTCATAACTGAGGATGTGCGGGTGCCGGGGTCGTGGCTGGGAGGGAGGAGCCTCCCACTCGACCTGAGGAACGCGATATCTCGAGATCTTAAAGTGTATGGAATCTGAGGCTTCCCTGAACCACCAAGGGCGGGATTTTTTAGGCTCAACACAATTATAACTTTGTGAGGCGCTTCACTAACTTAGCAGTCTTCCGTCGTGTGATTGGTTACTTGATTAGGTAACTCACTCTTGGCTTCAAGAATCATGCTACAGCCATCACATGATGAGTGGAGGGTGGGTGGAAGATAGCACGGAGCAGGTAGAGAGAGAGAGAGAGAGAGAGAGAGAGAGAGAGAGAGAGAGAGAGAGAGAGAGAGAGAGAGAGAGAGAGAGAGAGAGAGTCTTTCAAACCTCACCTGATGACAAAGACTGCTTGTGTCTTCTTGGTAATCAGCCCTTGATAGCAAGACTTACCAAATATTTAAAAAGAAACAGTGAAGCAGAGTTCTCCCTCCTTCCACCACTCCCGCCTCAGGAGATACACCTTACCATAGATATCCTTCTCGGTCATTTTCAGTAAACACTGATAAATGAGGAAAAAAGTCGTACTTAACGGATGAAACTTTTTGAATGTCGTGGAGATGGCAATACTACGGGACATGTGATACATGTCTTCCTGCAGGTAGGTTCATGGCTTTACGTTGAACCTGATCCTTGCCTTTTGACTGGCTGGACTGGTCACTACTTCCCCCGGGAGATGGTTCCACCCATCATTGATTCTGTGTGGCAAGACATGTGTAGTATCAAGGCTCAGTTTTCCCTCCTGGAGAGTCATGCAAAATTTCCTGTAGCAGGAGCACGTGTGGCCTTAGTACATAGTTTATAAGCGACTACATTATGAGAGCTTTTGATCATTCTGAATTGAAGGTTTTGTGTGAACAGATCCAATTCATTTCGTCTAACATGAAAAGATTTACTTGTGAGGGAGGGAAAAATTTGGTGGTTGTACGCCGCAGCGGAGCCGCCCTACGCCATCCTGAGGATCTATGCCATAACCAACTCCAGCTTTACCACATTGTTGACTAAGTATGAAGACCTACACTGCATTACGTATAATATATGATGTATTCCTACATCTGTAAACTGATGCATCATAATCTAACAATCTTCAAATATTCCCTGTTTTCGTTGCTTCTACACACTCACTACTGTCAGAAGGACGTCAGGTTTTCTGTTATCATCATACTGAAGCCTCTGCCTAGTGGCGCGTGGTTGAGACTTACCCTATCATTTCATATTCAGGCATTTTGCTCCGCGTACGTACGTACGTACGTAGCTGCAATATTTGACAAGGTATTTCAACTTCCTCATTTGAATCGTCTTGTGAACTACGTTCTTCTTCTTATCAAAATACAGGTTTACCTCACCGTGTGTCACATGTTCGTTTTGTATTCTTATTCTTCAGTTGAATACGTGTATCATTAAGGCATAGTGTGAACAGTACTGAACTCAGTATTGAACCCTTGGGAACACCACTCGTTATTGGTGTTATTTTCGGTGACTGTAGATGATTGTTGCCTTTTTGTCAGCTTGTCTCCTCACCAAATATAGATACTGGCAACTGTTGATAAAGATTTGATATGATCTATCAGTTTACTTTGCGGTACTTTGTTAAACGTGTTCTTAAAATGAAGATCCACTGGGGTCAAGTGCTTTGGTCTGATCATGCAACATGAATCACTAACTTTAAGATACCTTTAAGATATCTTTGGTCAAGATGCGTTATTCATAAACCCATATTTTGTGTCTGTTATGTTTTCTTCAAGATACTCCACAACCATCATTCTAGTATTGTTTGTCTACAACAGATATCTGGCCTGTAGTTGTACACTCTCCTGAAACATACTCGACACAGCTCTCAGACGCTGGGGTTTACAAGAACCATCTTCCGCTCACTCAGTACAGTGACGTTGTAAGATGTGCTAAACACATGTGTAAGATAATCGTCCATATTTGAACACTTTCGATCAAGATCTTGTCAAGAATTGAGATGATAAAAATCTAGGTAGTGTGATGTATGCGTATTTACCTTCCTCGTCTTTGTAATGTTTTTAAAAGTTACAGTGAAATTCTCCAGGGTACACTGGCTCTCTCGTGGTGTTTTAGAGTTTACATGATCATTAATCTCCAGAGAGACTACAGGGCTGAAAGAATTGCTGAGTGTTGATGTTCTATTCAGGTCAACGGTGACCAAAGTTCCAGAATCGTTAACTTAGTGTCTCGCGTCATCCAGTTCGTCCATTGTTCTTTACCTACCGGTGCAAACTCTTTTTTTTTCTGGTTTTCAATATTCTCTTCCGATTTTCAATTTCATCACTTCGCTATGCTGGTTTAATGAACTTCTTGACCTGTATTTTCGAGTTAGTGTAGAGGATCGTGATTGTTGGATTATAGTTATTCCTACTTAGTTATGAAATTCTTTTCTGTTTCTAATAGTTTTGTCCATTTCTCAGGTATCACACGGAAATTTATTCCTGTTCTCGACTGATTTCGTTAGAAATTTGATTCTATTTTGCGCTTGGCAAATGATTTGTGTTTTGAAACCATTCCAAAGTACATGTACATTCAATTTCTACTCAAGGTTGACATTTGTAACTTCAGTCGTGCTTGTCCGTAATTCAGCCTCTTAATTTTACTGTTGTTGTTAATCTAAGGATCGTGTTGGTCTAGTATCACGAGTGTTTTCGCTGGTTATAAGGCACTTCCCTGCCTTGACAGGGCTAATCAGGTTCTCCTGAGTCATAATCATAAAGTCCAAAATATTACTCGATTCGTTCACCTTTTGATTCTGAAATTTGACTTCCAGTAAGTTTGTCATTTTCCTCAACATTACCTTAACACTTGAGCCTGATCACCAGAGTATCTCAAGGTGGTTCAATAATGTCTCAAAGTTTCTGAATAGTTGTAAATCTGACTCTCTTTGGAAGGAGATTGTGTACACGTAGCATATGCATTGACATTACTATGTGGTAGAGTTATTCTTATATATTGATGTTCGATATCATGTCGGTGACTTACATCAAAAGTAAAGACAACTGAAGAGGGATTTTAAACTTAACACTTTCACCTCGTCTGCTTATTTTACCGACGTTAGATATTCTCTATGTATCTAGACCTAGACAACGACCTTTTAGTATTATAACTGACAGATGGCATTACTGCTACAGTGTCAATATGCTCATTTGTAAGTCAGGATTTCAATTAATTTATTTCATTCTATAAGCCTATTACACTAAGGGTTGATACTTGAATATTTTCCTTTTACTAATGGTCTGAATAGATTCTTATTGTTGTGAAACTTGGTATCTAGTTCCCTGTGTCCAACACCTTTCTCACAACTTGATTGTAACAACCGCAGGTGCATGACCTGACGTGTTGTAACCAGCGTCAGTCGGCACACGACGTATAATTTTACTATGGATAGCATTACTAATCCTATCTTGACCTCTCTCATGGCCTTGATATTTGTCCTGACTTTGTCTCTCTCCCAAGGTTGACCCTTCTCTTCTCCCTCTATATAACCCAAGGGTCTCTGACCTGTAATGAGGATTACTCTCTTTCAAGCATCGTACAGTTTTATAAATGATGATGTTACGCAGACGATCCACACTCCTCGGGGACATGTCTGATCCATCCTTGTTAAGTAAGTCTGTCATTCACACCACAGTCCCACCCAGACTAAGATTATAAAAAGGACGATTGAGTGGTATTTCCTTTACAAAACATGTATCACATGTACTCTATTAACTCTCTTACTCAGGGATGATATTGTTCTATGTCCTCTGCACGACGAGCATCAACTCATCTTTATGTCTCACAGATGTAGTTTCAGTGTACAGTAATGACTGAATATGACTTCCTATTCTTTACCTTGCTTGCCTCTGCTTCATAGGTATTTCATTTCACATCAGCTCCCGGGGATACTTTTTCCAGTTCCGTCTTTATATTTTTCCTGTTTGCCGCAAAACTTCCTCGTAACCTGGGGCTAGACTGCCTCCCAAACCTGTTGTTTTAGTTTCAAGATCACTTAGAAAACAGGGCTCATTACTCAACACTGTGATAGGTTTCTTTCATTCCTGGAGGATGTTGTGCACATCCATTCCTAACTTCAATGAAAGCTTCCCCCAGACATAACAGTGGGATCAGAATGTTTCTTAACCATCATAATTGCATTTTCCCCACCCTCACCTATATCCCGCCTCAGTACTTCTACCTCCAAGCGCTATCTCCTGTACTCAGCCTTGCAGTACTCTGACTTCCTTCTTCACACCACTGTTGAGGCAACGTTCATCAAGGCTGCCCACGTTACTCATCTGTTCCTGAAATATCTAACACGATGAAAAAATACAGACAAATGGACAAAAGAATATACAAACAGGCAAAGTAACGAAGGTTGTAAAAAAAGAAACTGCTACTATCTTTCTTTAGCATTAAAAGCAAATATATATATATATATATATATATATATATATATATATATATATATATATATATATATATATATATATATATATATAGAGAGAGAGAGAGAGAGAGAGAGAGAGAGAGAGAGAGAAAGAGAGAGAGAGAGAGGAGCCGATATGTTTAAGTTCCTTCATATCAGCAGATTTATGGATGGTGTGGAGGCAAATACGCGCACTCCCCCTCGGCCGATAACGGCCAAACATGAGCGTCGTTGACGGTGCTGGCGCCGACGGACGCCTCCCGACGGAACGACAAAAATGGCGGTGGTGGCACCACTTGGTCGAATGCCTCCAGGCGGCATATAACATAAATGGCGTCACGTTTTTATAGGCCTCTCTCTCTCTCTCTCTCTCTATGTTGGAGCTTGCTGACAGAGTCGGCAGTAGTTGTAGACTACAACTGTTATGAGCCATCTCGCGACAATGTCGTGTCAGGTATGTGAGGTTTTGATTCATGGCGAACCTTGGGTGTTCATACTTCAACAATAACAGCTTAAGAAAATTAAAATTTTTTTTCATATATGTTTTTTCTTCAAAAAACAACTAAATCTACAACCATCTCTCAAGAAACGTGCGTCAAGACAAGAAAAACCGTTATATAATCTTGATAACAAATACTTGAAAACTGTGTTGCTTTATGTTGCCAGATAACGGTATAGTATTTCTACGTTTTATGGGAAAGATTTTTAATGTTTTTTTATATGAAGTCGGATAGAGTTTTCTTCACTCCTTCCAGGCCTTTTGATGGACGTTCCAGAGTTTCCCCGTCGTCTATTTCTTAGCTGAAATGACTGATAACAGTAACTCATATCTTTAAAAACTGGATAAGCGAATTAATCAACGCTTGTCTTTTTAGCCATATCAACAACACGTCTTTGGCAATGAAATTTTTGGATCCCAAACATGTGACAGGCGAATAGTCGTAAAGGCAAAGTCACTTACTTTTCCTCACCTTCAATGAAATCATTGATTAGATGGATCAAGATAGGAACATTATGCAGGGTACTTCCGTGAGGGAAATTCGTGAAGACATGTTTAACCTCTAAACTTATTCATATGAATAGGAACGGGTAAGTAAACAGACAGATATGTAACTGCAGGTGTCTGTTTATCATCTTCATCCAAGTATGTCTCTTCTGTATGTTGACGTACAGAGAGAGACTATAAACCAGCGGGAAAACCACAGCAGGATTAATGACATTATATCCCTCCACTCTCCCCTCCTCTCACAACAGTCCTGTGAAAGAAGGCAATGACACACTCTCTCTCTCTCTCTCTCTCTCTCTCTCTCTCTCTCTCTCTCTCTCTCTCTCTCTCTCTCTCTCTCTCTCTCTCTCTCTCTCTAATACCCATCCACCCCCCGCCCCCGATCCCGTAAAACCCGTGGAGCCTCTCGCTACAAAGGATTACCAGAGCCTAGGTTGCATTTACGGTTCCCGGAAGCGCGGCAGCTTCCTTCCTTCACGCCTTCGAGTCTGCCACGAGCCCACCACGCCCACGCCCACTCGCTGTGTGGGTGGGCTGGGGTGAGAGAGGGGAAAGAGGAGGACGGGAGGAGCCTGTTTATGTCTGACAGGAAAGGGATAATACAATCTGGACGGGCTGGTCTCACCATGGCTCAGGCCGTGGTGAAGGAGCTGTCTGCTGGTGGAGGCGGGACGTGGGCCGGAGGCTCGTATTTCTTGGCGTATCTCGATTGCTGTGGGAGCTGTCACTGCATCTCTCTCTCTCTCTCTCTCTCTCTCTCTCTCTCTCTCTCTCTCTCTCTCTCTCTCTCTCTCTCTCTCTCTCTCTCTCTCTCTCTTCACCCCAACACTCCTCTCCTCCCTCTCTCCCTGTCTCCATCATTGCTCTTATCAGCGGCACCACAGTAAACTGTCTTAGCCGGAAGTAGACTTGAGGGTGAGCGTGAAGCCGCGCATGTTTAGGCTTCTTCAGTGTGGCTGTCTTCGCCTGGGGAACATTTTATGTTCACATCACTCTCGTCCAAATACACACAACCTCGCCATACCCTTACCGTACCCTTTACCATTACCAAACGTAAGATTTACGTCTTCTATATCTTCTGTATTCTATAGAAGCCATCGTCCGTCTCTATGTTGTAGCGCTATGTTACCTTCACGGGTGTCAGAAGACTGTCCGTCAAACATCTGGGTGGGCAAGATTGGCTGTACGATGGTGATGTGGAGTTGTGGATCTTGTTTATGGTGTATCTTGAACCCTTCCACCTTCCCCACGTGTCTCTTGCCTTACCAAAGCGTTCCTTGCCTTACCTATATATATATATATATATATATATATATATATATATATATATATATATATATATATATATATATATATATATATATATATATATATATATATATATATATATATATATATATATATATATATATATATATATATATATATATATATATATATATATATATATATAATATATATATATATATATAAATATATATATATATATATATATATATATATATATATATATATACAAAATATTGATGAGCTGTATGATCCTTGGATCCCTCTAGCGAGGCTCCTGCGGCTTGAAGGCTGCACTTCATTCAGTAGCGGGTAATGATGGACTCCTTTGCATTAAGAAGTTCTTCGATAAATATTTTCCTCCATCGAAGATGACACAGCCAAGCTGAAGGTGATTTACCTCCTCCTGGATGTAGACGTCTGTGTGAGACTGTAGTCTCCAACGTGGAGAGGAAAAGTATTGGCAAATTTGTATACATGAACATGGAACATCGAAATGTAATTCTCATGCCTAAAATAGATATCAAAATTCCTTTAGTCAAGGAAACAAGTTTTCTAAGCTTAGCTAGACTGTCAGTACGGCCCAATCTACGCTCTTGTTGCATGAGTGTATCAAGTGAATATTCAGTGTGGCAAGTTTACCAAAATTTTCGGAGTTTGGAAATTGAGTCATGGAGAGAGGCGAAGTGATTTCACGAGTATATCTGGATATTCAAGTGAAACGCGAGAGCATAAAGATATAATTTCTCGTATAAACAAAATATATATATTTTTCGGACACACACACAGACACAGACACACACACACACACACACAATTTCATCCTTGGATTTCCAGATATATAAAGTTTTCTGCAGCTGTGGACAAAACAATAAACTGGAAGCCATTAGCTTGATTCCAGGGTGACCATGTCAATTACGGTGTTGGCAGCGCAATAGTCGAACCGACGATATAAGTGCTGGTCCACACACCAGGGAATGGCCAGGATTTCTTGCCTTTCTGTTGTCTTATTTCTTTCTCTCTCTCTCTCTCTCTCTCTCTCTCTCTCTCTCTCTCTCTCTCTCTCTCTCTCTCTCTCTCTCTCTCTCTCTCCAACTTTATCTCTATATTTTCTATCTTTTTCTCCTATATTTCACATTGTGAAGTAATTAATTTCTTCTCGTATTTACAACTTGCTTCATGTTAATGAGATATGTTACCAAGCGCACTTAATCCTTTCATGACCTGACCGTGTTGGCAAGCGGAAGTATCCTAAAATAAAGTAATGAATGTATTCTTAAAGATCATAAGGATAGATATTGCAACGCCAGTTCTCTGACTCCTTTGGACGGCACTATGGGAGGAATTGCTGTTTGGGATCCCTTGTCGTGCCTCCTCCAGGCTGCACACGATGTCTGAGACTAGGAGGAAGGAGTCTTGAGTAACACGAGACTCGTTGGTAACGTGAGATCGAGACACATCGACAAAAGATCCGATGTTTACACGAGATAGAAATACAGTAACATGAAACCCGACATCAACACGATAACGAGATACAGTAACAAGAGAACTGATAACATGAGACCTTAGGATTAAATACATCTTATCCACATGAACAAGATATATGTTCTGGGATCATATCCTAGAAATGTTTTCATCCCCATCACTCACAAGTAACACACGCTGATTAACATTTGATACAAGTCTTCATTTCCAGTCGAGTAATACTGAAGTTCCTGACACTGAAATTACTTCCAATTTGTTCAACTTTAAATCATCTAAAGTGCATATCCTTCCTTCATACAGAGACCAAAGTTTTCCTTAATTGAGATAATACCTCTTCCCCCTTCCTAAAATGCTCATTCATCCCTGAACTCCATCTCTGTAGAGAAGGTGCGTATCTCCTGCTCCAACCCTTCAGATCTTGACTACCCTCACCAGCCCAAGCTTGAACCACTAGGACATCATCTGGCCTCCTCAGGAGCCCTCCTCCTTACACTGCTTATACCGTTCCCCTCACCAACTACCCTACCCTTGTTGACCTACTATGTACACTCAGTGTGCTCTACTTTCAAACTATCAGAGAAATTCTAATCTTTTCTGCTCTCGGTAATTTCCGTTGACTTAACAGACTGTCTAAAGCTGTACTTGTATCGCGACAGTGGAGGAGCATAGGAAGAGACCTTTCCGACGACATGTGATGATAGAGTAGGTGATGAATATTTCAATCCTTTTGTCCACAACTCACCCATGTTTCTGCCCCGTTCCTGCTTCCCTAACTCTAAGACCCATAATCTTGTCGCTGGTTCCCTCTCCTTTCTCTGTATTTTCCAATATTGTCCAACATTGCCTTTCGGACCATTTGGCACTGCGGTAGAACAAGGATCCTTCCTGTTAGTTCACTGCAGTGTATGTTTATTGTCACTTAATTTAAGATGACACGGATGAAAACCGCTACCTGTTGCAGAAACATAACATAGAGCAATTATCCCTGGAAGTGAACCAGAAAATTACTGATCTGTCCTTACCGACGACTTGTTTCTCCCGTCCTTACCTTAACTTCTGGGTCCAGCATACCACACAAACATGATACATGCAGATTCTGAAAACGACACATTTATAAAGACTATAGGATATCTACATCACACAGGAATCACCACAAACATATTAGTTGATCATGTGATACATATGATATAGTACATCTGCACAGTTTCTAAACTCCTTATGTGCTTTCTAGCACTGTACACATAATCTAGCTCCATTGTAAGCAGGATATTCCCCCCCACACACACACACACACACACACACACACACACACACACACACACACACACACACACACACACACAAACACACACACAAACACACACACACACACACACACACACACACACACACACACACACACACACACACACATACACACACACACACACACACACACACACACACACAAACAAAGAGAAAAAAACTGGTCATTTACACATATAAACAGAAAATATATATATATATTCATATTACTACTTTTAAGTATATAGGTAAAAGAGCATTTACACTTTATTTATAGATGATCCAGTGTCGCTTCTTTTCCACCAAGTACCACAAGTAGGTTGCAAGAGTAACTTATGAACGTAAATATCAACTCGACTATCCTAAACATTCTGGCATCTCCCGCTGTATATGTACTTTAAAAGTATAATTAGACGCAGTTCACATACTTCTCACATACTTCAGTTCACAGAGAAAGTTAAGAAGGTAGTTTGATTACAAGAAATATCTTTTATGTGGGTAGAGTCTTTTTCCACCACGACGTTAACTTTTGTCCTTCTAACTTCCTGTAAGAGTTTTTTCGAGACCTGCTTTTTAATAGCCAGATACCCCCACCCACCCTCACCATATCTACCGATACTGTTCATGAAACACTTAGAAAAAAAGAAAACATTTCATGGTCAGTGGGGAGAACCGGCATTATTTATGAAGGGGTTTATGTATGATTTTAATAATTACTTCCATCTGGATATCTGTGTAGTACAATACGACATATTCTTAACCTAAATCTGTAAGATATAAAGGGATAACCATTAACAAGTGAAGCTGCCCCGTTTTTTATCCCTTCCTCTATTTTTCCCCCAGAGAGAGAGAGAGAGAGAGAGAGAGAGAGAGAGAGAGAGAGAGAGAGAGAGAGAGAGATGTTTACATTCTCTCGTGCACTTGAGGGTGGAAACAATCTCAATCAATAGCCTCGAGAGGAAGCAAAAGCGTAATTGTCTTTATTTTCACGTTGTGAAGATTTTCCCATTCGCCAAAACGTACGAAAAACATTTGATATATTAAGGAAACAGGAAAGAAAAAGAAATGAAAAAGGAAAGGAAGTCACATTGATGAATGGTAATTTGGGCGCATACATACAGAGACTTAACAGGCAACTCTCTTATCAGTCAATTTCACCTATCATTAAGAGAGGATCAGTGCTGAATACAGTGCAATTGGATGATTGCTTTAAGGCAGCGAATCACGTCGTTATCTGAAAAATGTTCTGATTGATTAATCTCCAGAGGAACCCAATATGGCCTTCACAGAGGTTGCTGACTTCTCGCTTAAGACCAAAGAAAATTCTCTGAACTAACTTAACTTGACCTTGCTGAGTGAAAAACTTTTGATCACTCCTCATCATAACTCCCTAACATTTAAGAAGAATTTTAAGGATATTATTTTCTGAAGGGTTGATATGTCGGGTATATGATTAGACTGTCTGGTAAAGTCTTATAAGAGTTATCATGATGAGAGAAGAATCTAAAATAAGCTTTTCATTTCTTGACATGAATGACATAGATCAAACTGACAGATGATATTCTGGTGAGGGAGGAAGCTCACTATGGCGTGGCAAGGCAATGAGAGTTGACAGGCACCTGAAGTGTGATAGGCTACTGATATATATTGGGCTACTGAAAAGTAATTAGGCTTCTAGAGGATGAAAAGGCTTCTGAAAGGTGGTAGGTTCGTGTAACTGCTAAAGTCTTGGTGAAGCCAAAGACTACCGTCAACTTCAGGATCCTGAAGCATATCTATGAAGAAGACACAATCTTACAGGTTTTGAGAACGAAGCAGCTGTTTACCAAGTGATAATATCATTGTTCTGTCTTTCATATTCAGTATCAGAATTTTTCTCTCAATTAAAGCACTCAAGTGAAAGATATCCTATTACAGTCCTGTACATATGATCACGCGAAGAAATGGAAAAATATTGAATATCATTTTCTTGTTTTATTCTGCTGGACAAAATAGTGTTGAGCGAAGTATCAATAATCCTCTTTAGAGTTGGTCTCTCGTACGTTATATATTCACTTAATCCTCGACCTTCCTCTATTTCTACTTCCACGTACTTCGACCTCAACTTTCCTCAGGCTCTGCTTTCAATAGCCCGCGCATATACACTCTTATTCCTCCTCCTCACACGTCTGTGCCACCACCGTATTTCACCATCCACTCCGCAAGCCATTCTCCTTACAGCAGCATATCTTCCTCCTTTTCTTCTTGGCATCTTCAAGTCTCTATCTACCCTTCAAGTTACACAGCCATATTTTAGAAAACTCATCTTCCTCGGCTGCCCGAACTAGACTAGCACTTTTCTCGATACAGACCCATACCTCACCACCACACCAGTGTTTGTGCTGCAACTTCTCATAAAGGACTGAAAACACTTGAAGATACTTTATGGGAGAGACAGTCAGTTCTCAGAAAGTTCCCTTTCATTCGCCACATTGAACTGCCGAGAATAGGATATACCTCAGAAAACAGCAAGAAATGCTCTCCATTTCGATGAGTCTGTAGTGAAAATATTCCGCCACATTACCATTCACTCGCCATCCCATACCTGGAAGACTTTCCTCTCACCTCCATCGCTACCAAACACTTCCCTCCTGTGTACGTCTCTGCTGGCGTCTTCTCTAAAATGAATTTCTTTAGGATTAGCGAAGACTTCGAGGAGATCTGATCAAAGTTCACAAAATACTGGATGATTTAGACAACATGAACTGCAGACTCAGAGGAAATCTAATAAAAACTTTCAAAATACGAGATCATTTTTCACAACTGAGAAGACAACAGTCTTTCAGTCTTCACAGATAAAATGACCAGAAATACCGTTGAGTTAAAGTGCAGACCATGGCAGTACAAACGTGGGTAAAAGTTTCTCCTTCAGTACAGAACACTGGAATAAACCCACATTAGATGTTGTCGGAGCGAAGGCTATGAATATATTCTGAACAAGACTGAATGAATGATAAAGTATTAATGTGCATAAACAGAATTGGTCAAGCATGACGTTGTAATAAGCAAGTATTTCAATTTGATTCGATATGGGGTAAAGGCTGACATGCTTCTCTGTCAGAGTAACCGGTGGCTGTAATTAGCTTAGACTATATTTTCCAACAATCATATTCTGTGAAATTTTCATGTCAGATTATTCTTTGTATACATAACGTATTTTACTCACACCATCTTACTGGCGGTAGAGATGCGGGAGAGTGTGGTGGTGGATGGGAAGACGCCGCCTGCATTACTCTCCCGTCTCCATTTATACAGATACTATTTCTGTCTTCCAGCAGATAGCCTCATCACGGATCATCAGGTCTTCTCTGTTATCTGACTCTCCCATGTACAATCATTTACTATCCTCCAGTAGATTATCTCGACACAGATGGTTAAGTCGTCTGTTATCTATCGTTTCCATGCATCTCTCGTCCTCATAGTCCTTCTAGCCTGCCACAACCATGATTTCTCTTATTCCTACGATATTATCACTTCCTCTCTCACTTCCCTCTGCGCTACCCGTCATCTCCCTGTCATCATCATCACTATACCACTCACCTGTCTCACATGCTCCACACTTCCACCCAGTGTGGTCAAACTGATTCAGTTCCTGAGGTTCTAAATGTTTCCTTAACACAGCTTTGGTCGAGTCGCCTTTATAATCGCCCCAGGGGAATTGCAGGTCCATTCTGGCGAGAGTTAATCCACCAACTGTTGCTCCTGGCTTATCCCTTGTGTTGCTTCTAGTCCACACTGTGTGTTGCTCCTGGCTTATCCCTTGTGTTGCTTCTAGTCCACACTGTGTGTTGCCCCTGGCTTATCCCTTGTGCAGCTTCTAGTCCACACTTTGTGTTGCTCCTGGCTCACCTCTTGTGTTGCTCCTGGCTCACTCACCTCTTGTGTTGCTCCTGGCTCATCCTCTCTTAATGAATCTGTCTCTCTTCATTCCTTCCTCATTTCCAGTCTTATTTCCTATTCTTCCCCTGCCATTTTTATTTCTCTCTCTCTTATTAACGTTGGTTATCCTTCTCTTTGTTAAGATTCATGTTCTCTCCTTCAGTCAATCCCCCTTCATCTCCATTATCTCCTAATCTTAACCTTATCTGAGGATACTACACTCAATCTAACCCATCTATTTTGTTTTATCTATTTACTTGATCATCTCTCTACCTGTAAAGTGATCCATGGATCATTGCTTATGCGTCTGCTTATGAGTTTATATGACGTGACGCATCAGTGGTGTGTGCTTTACTTCAGAAGAGAAGGTTATTATCAGAAATGTTACCGCTTGCTAAATCTAAGAAACGAGAGTCATACCTACAGCAATTGCCTTTTTTTATTCTTTAAAATCTTATGAATAATGTTAGAATAAAAAAGTTCAACTAAGTTTCACTTGATAACCTTAAAGATGTATGTTACCTTGCTGTTCATAGCCACACCGTACAAACAGTTGTATGATTATAAAGTTACATTTTCACTGACATTGTTTGGGATATCACTTGAAAACTATACATACGTTGTTCAAATGATTTATGATAATGCTACTGCGTTGTAGATAGCTTATGCAAGGAGTAACTCTGGCTGTAAATTTAAGGGATCAGATTCATTCTCCCACGAAACTGGAGACATGACAAAAAGTCATGAACTATAAAAGATGTAAACAATTTGTTTCACAGTTCAAAGTTTTATCTCTTTTATGGTCCTGTGGGTATCTTTGAGAATTATGGATGTATACGCTAGAACTAGCCTCATACCTGTTTATTTTGGAAACAGCTGTAAATGGTTATCTTTCTGTCAGTCTGTTTAGAACATGTCCTGCACATGTAGCGATCGTCTACTCAGCAAAGTCCTGCTCGTTTCCAACACATTTTCTATATCACATAAGTTTCTCGTCTTCGACACACATTCCAAACTATTCTTTCTTTACGACTCCCTTCATTCACAACCCAACCCTTTCTTTCTCTCCCATTCCTTTCATGCCCATCCTAACCTTTTCTACCTTTCCTTTCCCTTTCAAATACATTCTAGTTCTTTCTTTCTTTTCTATATTCTTTCGTTTGTACCCAACCTTTTTTCTTTCTCTCTTCCATCCCCACTGGACGCAGTGTACCCAACACCTTTCTTTCTCTTCCATCCGCTCATCTGCACCCTCACTTCCCTTTTTCCCCTCACCCACGCCCATCATATCACTGGCAAACATACATACAGAGGAACCCCACTATGCATACATTCCGTCACTTCCTTCCTCATCACACGTCCTCCCTAACATCCCGTTCGCTCTCTTCCATTCTCCCTCCCATCCTCCCTCTCCCTCCCTACACTCCCCTCCTTCCCTCTCCATCTGGGAGAGTTACAACTGACAAATACATTCCGGTGAAATCGCATTATAACTGTCCGAGCGTTTGCGGTTCTCCTGAATTATGGAGGACGATGTAAATCCCACAATGTCCAGATTCTGTCGGTGTTGCAATATGCATCTTGTGCAACACCCGGGGATAAACCATCTGGCTTGGGCCCCTTACGAACCACCAACCTAACAAGCTCCTCTCTGGCCTCCCTCAGTCTTGCATTGGTTGGCTGGAAATCTGCGGCAAAAAGTCAGGTGAAATACTGATAGAGTTTTTATATGGCTCGAGTTTAGTCAAGTCAGAAAAGAATTAGCGAAGCTGTACTTGGCGAGTGTTTGAAACTTTTGGAAAATATTTACCATAACCCCAAGACCAAACTTTCCCTAAGAACTGGTGTGATGACGTCTTTTACTCTAAACCCATAACATAAACTCTGGAAATGTGTTGATACACCTAGCAAACAGGGCCACCGGAGGTATGACGAGTCAGGTGTTAAACGTTTCTCACACAAGACTTTGTACCCAGACGTCTGGCTGAGGGAGATGGTCAGGAACCAGGGATAAGGTCCACCCTGGGAGGAACAACCACAACAACAACAACAACAGTGATGCAGACCCTCGACCCCGTCCAGGTTTTCTGATGACTCACCACAACTTTCTTCAGGAAAAGAAAAAAAGACTCGCTCGCATCATACGAGAATGGCTGACCGTGGAAGGTCGCAGGTACTGGTGAAACGTATATATTTTCAGAGGTCGTATCTCTATTGACCTGATCTGGTCACTGTAAACATAAAGAATCACAATCCTTGAAAAAGTGTGTAATATAGAATAATACTGACTCAACTTCACTGAGTATATGATAATGATAAGCATATCATTTTTCCATAATTTCCGGAGTTATGGGCGTAAATGATGTTTAATATCCACAGCCGAACGTATTAGGGGCCACAACAGCCGTGTGTCCAAACGTCTCAGACTTCTCAAGGATAAGCGTCTCTCTTGACCCACTGAGAATGTAGGCTGCCAGGGTCACCCTAACCATTTCACTTTCAAGATAATTATCAGACCAACTAACTTCTCACTGTATATGCTGCCTGTGTGATGCTTGACAAAAGGAACGTTTAACATTATCCACTCAAGCCTACATGACAACCAACTACTTTATAATCACTTAGTAGTCACCCTTCGTTAACGGAATGATTTGTCTAAATTTCCGTGCTAACAGCACGTCACATTACGAGTGACAATTCCTTTATACAAACAATACCTTTAGTGAAATGTCTTACCATTATATCGACAATCTGTATCGTAACTGATTAATGGAAGGACATATAACTGGATCCGGTCGAGAGAGTCAGTGGAACGATCCTATGAAGATAACTTGTTTATTATAACTATCAATTACGTAAACAAGACAACAACATTGCCTCAGCCAGAGCGCTGCTGTCTGTGGCTCACTGGAACAAACTCGTCAATCTCACACTTCCAGGCTCGTGTGAGGCTCGCCGTTACCCATGACTTCCAAATGATGATCTCAGAGGGCAAGTCCATCGATGACAACTTGTATCTCTTTATCTATCATTTTATCATCTATCAGTAAAGGTGTGTGTGTGTGTGTGTGTGTGTGCGTGTGTGTGTGTGTATGTGTGTGTGTGTGTGTGTGTGCGCGCGCGCGCGTGTGTGTGTATGCGTAAAATGCTGCATAGCCAAAAAGAAGAAAGTAGATAAATAAAACTTATGCTGGGGCAATCGGGTGTAGTGATGATGACCTTGTATGTGAAGACGAAGGCGTAGAGAAGATGAGTATAGTGAACACAAAAGTGTCATGAAGATGAAGGTCTAATGAAGATAATGGTTGTACTAGAGGTAAGATGCTGTAGTGAAGATAGGTGTCCAGAGAAGGTGAATAGTAAGGTGAAGTTGAATGGGTAGTAAAGATGAGCGTTAGCGGATGTGGACTTTGACCTAATCTCAAGGGAGTAACGAATAAAAATGTGTAACGAAAATGAAGGTGTAGGAAAGATGAATGTATAGTGAACATAAGGGTGAACTGAAAATGCTGCTTACATCAAATGAGTGTGGTGAAGACGAGAGTGTAAGAAAATGAAATTGTAGTGAACATAAGGGCCAAATAATGATAAGGGCGTAGTGAAGATAGATATTGTAAAGTTGAAGGTATAGTGAAAATGTAGTTTAGTGAAGATTAGGGTGTACTAAAGATAATCTCGGATCAAACCGCAAAAATAACCATTCTAGTTTTTAATGCCAAAGAGGCTTGCACAGATGAATATACCATACTTTTCCGTTGATTTTATCATTGTTAATGTTAAAGAAGGAGAATATATCACTGAATTCAAATGCAATGACACAAACACAAACAGATCAGAGCTAAATAGAAGAATAATATCAAGAAAAATAACTTTAAGATGAAAAGATCATTTCAAGTGAATCATTAAACATTTGTAGCCCCTATATCTCTCTATACATGAAAAAATATGCATCTCAGACTCTGATAAATCAGTGTATACTATACAAGCTGATTACAGCAAGATTAAAATATATAAGCTTCTCTCTGAGGATGGTATCTTGAGAGAGACACGAACGAGTACATAGGAAAAACTTTTGATTAGATTTCACTCCCCAGTGAAGCTTAACATGTCTCTGACTCACTGACGCCTTCACTTAGTACCTCCGTGTTGTTGGCCAGAAAAATAAAGAAAACCCTGAAATATATATATATATATATATATATATATATATATATATATATATATATATATATATATTATATATATATATATATATATATATATATATATATATATATATATATATATATATATAAACTAAAGAATATGTTACAGTATTTCAAGGATTTCTTTACTTTTACTCATTGTTTGCTGACCGTTGAAGATATCATTCCATGTATATAGTAACACATTTTCGTAAATATGTCATAAATCTTGTCTTCATTTTCATAAGTATGACCATAAGATTCAACGTCTTGTATAATTCATGGCTTATCATTCATTTCCCATTCATATTCATATATGTATATAAATGAATCGTACATTCACGTATAAGCATATCAGTGTTACACATATTGTGTTGTAATAAAGTAAAAAAAAAAAAATATCACATCACAAAGAATGAGACACAAAATACGTCATTGATACATGTAATTTTACATCAAAACAACTTTATAGACCTGTGATATCAAAGTCTCTATAAATGCTATGATGCTGTAACATCACAGGCTGTAAAAACTCTATAGCACTGGAACATGAAAGGCTCTCTGAACTGTATAACATTGTAACAATAAATGCTTTACAGAGTTTGTAATATTACGATTCAAAATCTCCATAAGCTCTTATCACTGTAATATCAGTAACTTAATATGCTAT
This sequence comes from Panulirus ornatus, assembly GCF_036320965.1. Taxonomy (NCBI): domain Eukaryota; kingdom Metazoa; phylum Arthropoda; class Malacostraca; order Decapoda; family Palinuridae; genus Panulirus; species Panulirus ornatus. The sequence continues at coordinate 1,297,549 of NC_092253.1, read as the reverse complement.
ATAATTGGCAGCATCCAAGGCCCAACTTCTTATGACGAGGATATAGTTTCTTTGTCACTTTCTTTCCATGTTAGGGAGTTTGCCTTGTCCTCGACGTCCTCTGCAGGTATTGATACGGACAGGAAAACGAGGGTAAGGACAGGGTGAAGGCCGACCTCGAGATCACTGATTAACTCCAACGCGGAGGACGAGACAAGGTCGCCGTTTCCTCGCTTCTGGGGAAGGACGTTCACACACCAACGCTCCATCAGCCTCTTTGATCTCGCTCCTCCTTCCCTTCCCCTCCCATCCCTCCATCCTCTATCTGCCTCTACCCTCCCTTTTCCTTCCCTTACTTTCCTCATCATCAGTGCGACTTTCCTGCCTCATCACGGCACGCCCCTTTTCCCTACCTTCTTTGGGTAATCTCATCATCATTTCTTCCATTTCCTATCGGATTCTTTCCTATCTTCTCTCCTATCCTGAGTGCCCCGCCTCTCCTCACATTACACCTGCCTCTTGTCAAAGCCTAATTACAATTTCCTGTGGCGCTGACTGAACCTTGCTCACTAGGCTGACATATTCTTGAAGACGCGGAGGTCCTCGCCCCTCCCTCCTAGCCTGCTGCTGAAGTGCACGATGCTGACATCCACGTACGTCAGCTCCTGCAGCGGGACTCACGCTGACGCTCGTTCACAGTGTTTAAGTTCTCTCTCTCTCTCTCTCTCTCTCTCTCTCTCTCTCTCTCTCTCTCTCTCTCTCTCTCTCTCTCTCTCTCTCTCTCTCTCTCTCTCTCTCTCTCTGTACATATACATACACATACACATGTACACGCTTCGTGCCCATGTATGAACGTGACGCTGAATGTACCGTGTTCACATCGAGTGTGTCACCAGCAGTAGTACTTCTTGAAGTTACTTGTAAACGAAATACATTGACTTTTTAAAAGTCATCCATCATCATCTCTTCCTGAACAACCTAGCAAGATAACAACCACCTCCTGCTACACTCACACGAATAACATTATTCATGCGTTATACAATTTACATTCGCGCGCGAACTAATGTGAACAAAAGAAGTGCGATGATAGATGACCAACTGCTCAGAGCGGAAGAATTTCGTCGAGCAAGTCTCCTACGCTGGTATTGTTACAGCCACAGTCTACACTTGTTGTGTGGACTGTAACGATGTTTGTAACTTGTTACACTTGGTACGTACTCGACATCAGGCTGTATTGCGTCATGTACACCACACGATCCTACACTCGATGACATTTTCTTCAGCAAAGATAGATAAACGAATCATCTTAACTTTGAGATGAGTTGTCTCAGAAAGCTGTTTCAGAACGTTGACCAGCGACCAGAGCTGGTCTGCTGGTTCATGAATAATGACACTATTGATGCATATATGACACTATTGATACCTATATCCTACTACACTCGTGTTGATGTAAGTCTTGCTTATATGTTTATGTGAGTGAGGACGCGATGTGTGTGTGTGTGTGTGTGTGTGTGTGTGTGTGTGTGTGTGTGTGTGTGTTAAGATACACACAGCTAAGAAGTTATAAAAGAAATTCATATGAATAATGGAATCTCCATATCAGTAACTTCACAAACTCTTGGTCGAGATGCGTGTGAGAAGAAATATACATGCATGTATATCAAGTGTCAGGCACAGTGCAAGTGAGAACATATACACCTCTCACCAGCGCATTAAGGATTTCTTATTTCTAAAAGAATGTCCAGATGATACCCATTAAATTTCTTCTCTTGGCTCTAAAGAGGGAAGGAGTCAAAGTTAAGAAGTGTTTCTGTAAAAGTGGCAGTTAATATCTTCGTGAAAAGCCTTCAGGGAGTAAATAAATTCTCTCTGTAGAGGTAAATCTTCTCAAAGATACTTTTGCATCTTGTTCTGTGTACCGGACGTGTTTACCATCGGCACACAGCGGAGTCGTAAATACCAGATCTTTCATGTCTGGTATAAAACAGTGAAGAGAATAAAGCTTTGATGGTTCAAAAAGTTCTTTCCCTCTAATGGAAGTATTTCGAGTTTACTGCGCAAAGTTAGAGAGAGAGAGAGAGAGAGAGAGAGAGAGAGAGAGAGAGAGAGAGAGAGAGAGAGAGAGAGAGAGAGAGAGAGAGAGAGAGAGAGAGAGAGAGAGAGAGAGAGAGAGAGAGAGAGAGAGAGAGAGAGAGAGAGGACCACGTCTGGAGGCAGCTTCTTTATGAACGTTTGATGTTTACAACTTATGGATGTTTGTATCTTACTTGTCACCGTAAGACGATTTGATCCACGATTTTATGATGTAGTGACTATGTGAAGATTGTCGACCTTGTCTGCGACTTAACATCAAGCGTCTCTGTTGAAGTATAACCTTGAAGTATCAAGACACACACCCCCGTTGTCTCACAGCTCACCTGTTCACCGACTTGAGACACCGTCGTTACAAGCTCGCCTGGCTGCCTGTAGTGTTCGGACTATGACATACACTTGGCTGATCAAACACAATTAAGAGGACACGAGGAACTACCTGTTAATAATCCCTCAGGTCATTATGACGGTCATCAGTAACGCCAGGAACAACATTAACAACTGCATTCGTGAATCTGCAGGGCTCAGCGTTGCCATCGCCAATCAGGATCTGAAAACCTCATGGTTTCATTCGTTAATCAGGAGCTTATTCAAGACACATTGTTACTCCAGACAATCAGGATGACCATCAGGGACGTTATAACCTCGGCTAATCAGGAAAGGACCTGTATGTAAATTTGTAGCCTCCCGGTGGTCAGAAGGAATTGGAATATTCTTGGTTATCCCTCCCAATCAAGAGGACCTCGGAGGCACATACTTCTGCCCGTTAGCCACACTGTCAAGACTCGCTGTTACCTCAATCCTCAAAGGTGCAAGATGACCTTACTCACTTGTTAGGGTTAGGTTTGCTGGAGTCAGGTTTACTACAGCTTGTTTTTGAGAAAATTGCTGCTTCTCGTACATTCAATAGTTTATCTTCCTTTTTCCTTTACCTTTATTCTATCAGAAATACATTGTCTTTCTGTGTGTCTGTCTATTGATCCCTGTATTGTCTGTTGATATATCTATTGGTTTATGCGTCTCTCTTACCTCTACTCTCTCCTTCTTTACTTTTCCTAGACTCATGAATCATTTTTACCTCTCGACTGCTGTATCCACTTCTCTTTTTCTTTCATGTAAACAACTCCCTGAAGATCAAGACCCTCTGCTCGGCATCATTACCCTACACGTAAGCCAGACGAAAGGTCATTAGGCATCGTGTCTGACCTTGTTACCTTCATCTACAACAACAACAACAACAACACTGGACGAAGGAGGAGGAGGAAGAGGAGGAGGTTGTGTGGTGTTCAGCTCACTTTCCTGACCATCTGCCAGACCCTAGTTAAGCTTGTAATTACTACCGACCAAACAATGACACAGACACCTATACCTCACCCTGGGAACTAAGAGACTAATTGGGAGATATCTTGCCCGTGCAGCAACAGGGCGACGTTGCTGCTTCGCTGTCTTACTTCACTTGCCAGGTATATATATATATATATATATATATATATATATATATATATATATATATATATATATATATATATATATATATATATATATATATATATATATATATATATATATATATATATAGACAGATAGACATATGGATAGATATACGTAAATATAACATTTCTAGGATAATCATAACGACGGAAGCACTTCCAGTAAATCAGGATCCTCCTATTTAAGGGAACCAGAGTAGCAGCTACAGGAGGGTAAAATCTTCCAGGTGTGATATCTTTCAGTAGTTTACGCGATTGGCTTACAAGCACAATCTAAATTTTCGGAAGTGTTGGGCCTCTAAGAAACTCCCTGTGGCAGAGAACTTCCATCAGACCCACACCCATGGGGTCGTAGGCAAAATTCTACCACTCATCAGACAGTCTTCGGGTTTTTATAAGAGCTGCTCCTTGGAGAAAACTCTTCCTCACTTATCACTCGCACAATCTTTGCTCCAAACCACACCGTCAGGGCCTGGCACAACCTCTTCCTCTTTAGGAACGTCCGTGTCGTTGCCCCAGTTAAGAGTTAGTGAATCCTTGGCTTCTCCCCATCTGTAAGGCATCAAATGAAAACCCGAGGGGTGACAACCTAATCTACATCCCCTAACATGGTCACAAAACCAGCTTCCCCCAGTCCCTCAGCATAAGAAACCCATTAAGCAGTGAGATGGATGATGGCAACACCATTAGCGCATTAATAATTGTCGCCACTGAGGACGCTTTACAACACCTACAGATGTCCCCACGTAGCAAGTTCTCTGAGAGAAACATGCACCTCGTGTCCTTATCGACAGCAATGGGCTCCTTACAGATGTCCCTTCCCACCAATCTTTATGTCTCTGCTATTCAGAGGTTCTTAAAGAAGTCTTATCGTTGCCATGTGGGTCAGCAAGTTTCACGGGTGTAAGACCCCAACATTAAGGAAATAGTTAACCCCGTTTCTGGGTCAGGTCGCCAGGAACTTTCTGACCGAACTTGCCGGCCGAACTTACCGAACTTGTTTACAAATGTCTCGCTGTTAAGGTTCCACCAGCCATCAGGCCCAGTGCCTTCTTCTGTTTATTAATGTAAAGAAGACAGGTGGCGGCATCCAACCCACTGTCGTCGGCAATTCCTTTCGCCATCTGGGAGCAAGGATGGCTGACAAAAGTGTCAGCAACGAGGCAGCCACCTTGCTGACTCCAGTGCAACTTGGCTTTGGCAACTCATTGGACTGTGAAGAAGCAGTCCATGTTGCGCGAGTGTACCTTCGTACCCTAGTCCATTATAAAAGCGTGGTCAAATTGGATTTCAAGAACGCTTTCAATCTTGCAAGAAGAAACGTTGTCACCAGAGACGCTCGTAAGTACTTTTCGTTTTTCCTTCCTTTCGTTCATATTACGTGCTTCAGCGCACTGGCAGCCACTGAAGAGTTCCTGTCTGTTAACCTCGCTCTTGTGATAGAGTCTTGGGGCACTCGCGATATCTTTCCCTCCACTTTTCTAAATGTAAGATAATTACTTTTACTCCAGAGATAAACTGACAGCTTCTCCGCAGCATTGTCAGTCCGATATTTAAGCTGTGAGTTTGGTAATTGTTTTATAGAATCACTAACTGTGGTAATTCATGTCAAACACATAGACCTGCGCAAGACATATTATCGGATATTTCGATATTTCTGAAAAGTAGAAGATAGGTAGCAACATCTAACTTTAGTCCAATTACAGATAATTGACGAAAATGTTCTTATTTGTTGGTGTTTTGGGGTAAACCATTTCTTCCACTTGTGGTTAGGTTTAAAGTCTCTAACAATCTTTTTTCAGAACCTCCAGGAGCCCAGAACCGCTGATGTTTTACATCATCTCTGATGAAAATAAGCTTACGTCCTCTTCAATTATTCCGAATTTCTTATTTCAAGGAGAACATACCCTCCAATGATATACGTGGAGACAGCAACATGATCTCCAACAACAGCTGGCTGACGACCAGTTACAGATCAGGTGGTGGCAAGTGTAGGTGAGGAACTCGGCTGTACTTGTGGCTCTCAGACGAGTCGTTGGTGTGGCCAGGGATCATCTGGCGGGAGGGGTGTTCTCTGGTCAGACTCAGCCACCCCACCGGCCAGCCCACTCTCATTTGTCTTACTGCTCCCACAGGCATAGGAATGGGGGAAGGAGATTGAAGGAGGGGGTTGCAGGACGAGGTAGGAGAAGGGGGTGAAGAAGGGGGTTGGAGAAGGAGGTGAAAGGAGAGGGTGCGAGAAGTGGATCGGAGGAGGGGATACGTGTGGCGTCTGACGGGGAGGGAAATGGGAAGAGAGACGGATGTGACGGAGGACAGATATTAGAACCTGCTTGGATGATGATAGGTAAGGGCAGTACATGGGGCAGCCAGATGACAGAGGTCCTGGTGTTTATTGACCATGTTAGCTGCTGGGAGACCAATTTTACAGTCTCTTGAAGATGGTCTTATCTTGATCCCATAAGATCATCTATTCTTCACTGAGGTTTTCATCTGAATGGTTTCAACTCTGAGAAAGATGTGTTTTATATAATTATGACATTTTCTTTGGATCGATTACAGAAGTTCACGTGCTCACACGTCTGCGATGGTTCAGCTTCCACTTCTCTTTTAAGGTTAGTGGATTCAGAACGTTTGCGGCAGATCAACTCCCCGACTACCATCTTTAACCATACTTCTCCTCCCGTGTGAGGCTGCTTCCCTCAGAGTCTCTGTTCAACAGCTGTTCATTCGGCCACTGCACTCGAGAGTTGCCACCTTGTGTCCCAGGCAACAACAAGATCCTAGATCGGCAACACGTGACCAGTTATCTCCTCCCATTGCTCCTTGGTGCAGACGAACAAGAGTGATCGTGGTGGTACCTCCTTCCCTCGTACTGTAAAAACGGGGAAATATTTTTCTTCTTCCCGTCCGTCCCTCTTCCTATACCCTTCTCTCTCTCTCTTTCAAAAATTGGGTCTGCAAACGTCTGTGGAACTCAGATTAATCCCTGTTATTGTTGTTGTTGTTGTTGTTGTTTTCATTAAATTCCTTTTACCTTCTTAACCCGCCTGGCTTGGTTGCCCAGTACGTATGTGTGCGCCACGTCGGCTACTATGAAGGAAATAAAAACCATGGAGGTGTAAGTGTATGTTTGACCTGTATACATGCCTACCGGGAGTCCAGTTAATTAGTCCAGGGGTAAAAGACTAGCGCACACCTGTAAGTCTGACACTTGAAAAATAAGAAGGAAAGAACACAAACCAGAGGGAAATACGTGGCTGGCTCTGTAAGTGAGGCACAATCATACTGTCTGCTGACTTTAAGCGAGTCAACAATTGGAACTGCCTCTCTCTCTCTCTCTCTCTCTCTCTCTCTCTCTCTCTCTCTCTCTCTCTCTCTCTCTCTCTCTCTCTCTCTCTCTCTCTCTCTCTCTCTCTCTCATGCTCAGATATGTACCAACTAATGAACATGGACCTGATATAAACATTTCCCCTCCAGGTCTTAGGAAGGCTTGCTTTTGCAGCGTAGGATGACAGCATCTACAACGAACAACGTCCACGTTGATCACAATTACCGTCGTGGGAAGAACAACGAGAGGTAGTTGGTGGTAAGGATCGCCACAGTCGTGGACGCTGGCAAAAGTTTGTGTTGCTCTTCTCCGGGAGCAAGAAATTATTGTGGAAAGTTGGCAACATATTGCGACCCTCGTTTTCCTTACTCTTACTATTTTCCACCTTTTTATACAGACTCTTGACAATTCAATTCATTCTGTACTTTCTTTATTCCTGATATATCACCAAAGATTCGCAAAATTAAGAAATATATAACAATATCTTTTCGGGTAATGAGTAACGCTTTGGCAAATGGAAAAGATGCAAAGAATAAGTGTTCACACGATTTTACAACACAGAGAAAATAACAATTTGGACTTCAGTGGCTAGTGAATAATTTCTCTCATTTGTTGTGTCGTGAAGCAAAATTGTTACGTTTGTCTGTCACAAAAAAGTCGCTGACACCATATTGGTTTGTTGTGTCGTCAGTGATGTCACGTTTTCGTCCACTTTGTGTCGTCAGTGATGCCACGTTTTCGTCCACTTTGACGTTAATTTTCAGTGGTCCAGGAAGTTCTACAACAGCTTACTTATGTTTATATTGCTGACCCACAGCACCACTCTTGGCTACGATGGTCTGAGGGTTTGACCTGACCCTTATGGATCTGGTACGAGGTCACGACAGCATATCGAGGGGTCGTACTAGTGAGCTTATGTGGTCTTTCCATTGTAATAAAGGGTCGTACCATCGTACTCAAGGGTCGTACCATCGTACTCAAAGGTCGTGCCATCGTACTCAAGAGATCAATGATCAACGTCAAGTTTAAGAATGATTACATGTTTTCCAATGATTCCTGGGCAGCAGTGTGAGACAGAGAGAACTTCTTAATTACTTCAGTGTGCCTGAGCTCAGGAAGCTGGCCATCACCAGTACGTTTTCTGCTTTATATCTCGGCTGATGTTAAACTTCGTCCAGAGAAACTCTGATGATATCTAATCAAAGATTCTAGTTTACATCTACCAAGGATATATATATATATATATATATAATATATATCTATATATATATATATATATATATATATATATATATATATATATATATATATATATATATATATATATATATATATATACTGCCCTAAATACTAAGAGATCTTCTTTGCGATCATAGTATTCATCACAGAAAACAATAAGCCACTGCTACAAAACTGCAAGACTTAGCAGGCTAGGAAAACTACTCATGCAACGCCGGAGTTAAGCAAAAATGGTCGAGAAATTTTCTTTTCCTTAGGCTTATATAATTCCCGGGGGTGAGGAAAAGATTTCCCAGAGCCCTCTCAAAAATTCCCAATTTCAGCCAAGCGACAGACCGGCATTAACTGCTCCAGACGATACACCTTCCTGCTGATGTGGCCAGTCAACTCCCACACACACATACACCCACATCCACACTGCACCCTCCCACACACACTCTGCACCCTCCCACACACACTTTGCACCCTCCCACACACACTGCACCCTCCCACACACACTGCACCCTGCCACACACACTGTGCACCCTCCCACACACACTGCACCCTTCCACACACACACTGCACCCTCCCACACACACTGCACCCTCCCACACACACACTGCACCCTCCCACACACACTGTGCACCCTCCCACACACACTGCACCCTCCCACACACACTGTGCACCCTCCCACACACACTGTGCACCCTCCCACGCACACACTGCACCCTCTCACACACACTGTGCACCCTCCCACACACACTGTGCACCCTCCCACACACACAGATGCAGTAGTGGTCGCCTGCAGATGGGAAGAGTACCGCTTTGATGTCTTCCCGAGACCTGCCCTCATCATCTCCCCAGGAGATATAAATATGATTATAGATATATAAATGTATATGATTAATCGACCTGGCTTAGAGAATATATCTTGTTTGATATATTCAAATTTCAGGAAATGTCTATTCTGATAAGACTAAAGAGCTTTTTCTTTAATGCTTACTGGAAAATTTGTCGTTGAACTCGTTACATTGTGGAAAAATGATCTTTTGGAGCTTCCGACCAAGGAAATGTAGGACTCTGGATGACTGCAGCAACGTTCTCCTCTCGCAGGATGAGTATATTGATCCATAAATAGATGAAAAAAAAAAATGGGGAAGCTCTGACGTGCTGGGAAAAATGCTGAGTGGAAATCACCAAACCATTCAACCATACATAACCCTTAACCGCTGGCTGGGCTCTGGCCTGCTTCACTGTGCCCTCCCGGATCTTGCATTGAGAGAGAGAGAGAGAGAGAGAGAGAGAGAGAGAGAGAGAGAGAGAGAGAGAGAGAGAGAGAGAGAGAGAGAGAGAGAGAGAGAGAGAGAGAGAGAGAGAGAGAGAGAGAGGAGTCTATAAAAAATGTCATATGTCTATAGTCCATAACCTTTTAACGGTGACTCTCGACCTTGCTGAACATGTACATCAGAGAAGAGGAAACATAAGTATATTTGAGTGACATGACACAATAATCTGAGGTATGATCCTAAAAGCTGAACATAGATCTGCATTGATTTGCAGTCAGGAGTGGAGGCCCATTGTTCGTGTGGCTCGAGCCACCTGGACACTGACCAGTCGTCTTCCAGCAAATGACTCAAATTCCCACAAGTGGGAGTACGTCATCTGAGACCAGGCATGAGCAGATGGTGTCATCTTCCTATGAAAATCTTTACGTTAATTGTTTCACGATCTGATATCGTCCTTATCAAAACAAAACAAAAGGAATAACTGTAACACAAATTATCAAGAAGAGACAATTAAAAACATGTTCAAAAAGGAAGAACTATTGACAGATGCCAAGAAATAACACTTAACGCGTAGACTGTCAGAGAATCAACGTGAACGCAAGCGATGAACTCTTCTCCGAATGACTTGGTAAAATTTCCTAGTGTCTTTCAGGAAGTCTGCTCCTGCTGCTGCTGCTGTACACCGAGATGATATGATGACGATGCTGTTGCTGCTGTGGGAACGAAACATAACACTATTGTGTTTGTCACGGTGATCTCTCCTCATCCTGGGAGTGCCTATGAGTGTACACTGGTGCCTCATCAATTCATAATCTCACCAGGGGTCCCACACCAGCAACAGGTTTCATCAGGCGAGGGAGCCGCGCGTCGCCTGCACGAAGGGTTTTTCGCATCACAGTTTGAGGCGAACATGCACATTTTCCTGCGTCAGCTGGAGTATTTCAGGGAGAAAGATGGGGCGATTCATTGTGTTGGGAGAGCACAGTTTTACCTTCAGAAAAGGGAGACAAGTACTAGAAAGGAAAATAAGACGAATATCTATGACAGATGTGTTAGAAATGCCTGATAGATATCATGCCGCATACTAAGGAACCAAGACTAGTCCGTAGTCTCTTCGAAAGTGAAATTATAATGAATATGTAAGTTTAGTGCTGAAACCTTGGGGCACCTGGTAATTAGAGCGAAAAATTAGGAAATCATTTTAGTGGTTTTTCATCAGGTGTTAAGCTGATAACGAGACGGAAAATTCATCAAAATGAGCTGCATCCTATTGGCGGTTGAGGACGGAAGAGGTGCTACTTGACTAGATGGTTCCCCTTCCAGGCGGTACACCCAGCCTATCACATAACAACAAGCCATCCAGGGCGGCGAACATGCAGCTCATTACCCATTGGGGAAGCACAACTTCCGTAGCAGGCGAACCACCTGCTCTGTTTAATTACCTTTGAAAGAGCGATGGCGAGGGCCAGATGTCTCGACCAGCGGGGAATACAGGGAAACTGTCGGAATCTGGTTTGGTCAATGCATCTCCTAGCCATCTGCGACCATGTTACAAACCTTAATGGAAATCCAGTGCATAATTTGCCCATTAATCTGGCAATTAGGCTTTAATGGCATCTTGATTATGTGACCTATCTCTAACACTTTTGTCCTCCTATCTATCTATCTATCTAGTTTTTCATCTAATTATATATTCATCTGTCTAGCTGTCTACCTGTCTCTTTATGTATCTACTTATCTACCTATTTGTCTGTTCTTCTGTCTGTCTGTCTGTCTGTCTGTCTGTCTATTTGTCTATCTCTATGTCTACACATTCTCCAGCTTTATCCGATGGATCAGGTATATCTCCATTTTATCTGACGAACATTCACAAAGCTGAGATCCCTCACGCCACATCCTCCAGCTGGTCAGAGAGGCTGGGAACGTCCACACACACACACACACACACACACACACACACACACATATATATATATATATATATATATATATATATATATATATATATATATATATATACATATACTGAATGAGAGGGGTGGGGTGGAGACCTAATATAGACAGAAACACATATCTAAGTATCTAGAGATCCAGACTTTAATTAATGAAGGAGACGTTAATACAAAGATCATAAAAGAAAAAAAAAATAATAGAAAAAGTATAATACAATAATGCATTATAAGTAATAATGTATCATCAACCAGCGGAGTAACAGAATCATGAACAACTGCAAACATTGATTAGCTTGTTCATGTATCAGTTACAGAGGGAAGGAGACGTGGGCGTCCCTCTCCTTAGTTACCCTTCAAATACTAATTTAGCGCATCGTGAGCTGTGTCCCTCGTAACTTAATTATTTATTGATATCCCTCCGCCAACACTTGCTGTTGCTGCAGCATCGGCGGTGCTCAAGCTGTCATGCCATGAAAACTTGCTTGTGTGTTACGAGCCGAGAGTTTAGTGACGCCAGTGTGACTGTCAGGGATGTAACGAGGTATTGGTCACGTCACTGTAACTCTAAGTTGAGAATGAAATCGGTATCAGTTAAGAACATAGATTATATGTGATGAAATGTCTTATTTGTGTGTGTGTGTGTGTGTTGTTCTCGTAGATATACCTCTCAATCTACAGTTGCTGACATGACAGGCGCAAAAGGCTGCTTCACTCAAGACCATATTCGCTGAAAAGGTAAAATAATGAGTTATCGAAACGGTGAGAAAAAAGAGAGAAGAAGACGGAGATTAATCAGAGTTTCTCATGTTTTATGGACCCTATTCATGGGAGTGGAAAGGTTAAAGGAAGAGAGAAATATGAAAAAAGAAGAAAATTCTATACTTTTGTTGTGTGAAGAAAAAAGAAGAGAGGTATGATAACGGCCACTCCTCATGTGACTTTTCTCCGCACAGAAACTATGGGAGGGATCAGTCTGTACAGTAGTGCGTGCTCACGTCACAAGAGCTAGGACACACACACACGACTGTCAGAAGGGTCAGAACACTCTTCTCTTAAGGATGAGCTGCGCCAAGATATGTCTCTAAGAAGAAAAGGTTTGGGTTTTTCCACAATGGCAAAAGGTCGGGCTAGGATAGGATCCAGTTCAAAAGCACACTTCTTAAAGACACGAGGAGGGTTTCTATTCGGCAGATGCGCCTCCCACACCTGTACCTGTGAGGAAACTGGGCCAACCTTGCGCTTAGAAAGTATAGGAGGAGGTATAGATTCAGTAGGATTTGGCACAGATAGTAGGAGGAGGTATAGACTCAGTAGGAGGTGGCACAGATAGTAGGAGGAGGTATAGACTCAGTAGGAGGTGGCATAGATAGTGGGAGGAGGTATAGACAGTAGAAGATACAGACTCAGTAGGAGGAAGCATAGATAGTAAGAGGAGGTATAGACAGTAGGAGGAAGTATAAACGTGGTATGAGGAGGTATAGACAGCAAGAGGAGGCACAGATAGTAGGAGGTATAGACTCAGTCGGAGGAGGTATAGACTCGGTAGTAGGAGGTTTGTTGGGGAGGGAATGAGATGTGGTGTCAGCGTGAGAGGAGCCTGATCAAGGCAGAGTCCGGAACACACATTAGGTTAGCGAGAGAAGACACTCGCTCTGTTTCCACATTTAAGGATAGTTAACACATGAGAGAAGGATTCCCAGCCCCCCAGCTCTTGCCTCTCTTAATCGTCGGGAACAACAGGCAGGAGAATGTAGGCAGCATTCTTTCCTTTCTTCTCCCCGGGGATGTCGTCTGTTTACACCAACTCATATCCTGATTTCCATGAGGAACCAGTTTAGTCATCATCATAAACACATTTTCAAGATTTTTCTTTTCACTCTCCAATATTGTCTCCTTCATTTCTTCGCCTCCCCCCTCCCCATGCCCGCTGACAGCCCCTCCTTCCCACCCGATGCCCACTGACAATCCCTCTCTCTTCCCTTGCTGCTCCCCCTCATCCCACGAAGTTCCCCTCCCTTCTCGATCACTCCACAGAACGGCTGAAGCTGCAGGAAGAACTTGATAAAACCAGTTTTCAGCTTAACCATAAGTGACTCATTCCACCATGATTATCACTGTTTATAAAATGGGAATAATTTTCAATTGCTCATTGAAGGAAGTTTTAATACCTTGCTAATTAAAGTGTCTTACAAGTTCCAGCGTCACGTTGTGCTCACTTGTAAGAATTCGTTTTTCCTGTGTGACGGAAATTGGTGCTCAGGTGAGGCTTCAAGGTTTAGGCTTAAAATTAATTGCTTTATTTTCAGTCCCTTTGAGAGTGGGAAGTATATGTTATTCCAGAGCTGTTGAGCACGATGCTGCAGAGAGGATTTTATATCCTTAAGGGACGTGAATAGTTAATGACAATCTTACATTGAGATTATCGTCTACGTTCGTAAAATCTTCGAATTTCCTTAATTTTTGTGATTCACCTTTAATGTTGACTCTCAGTGTAACCTGCATAGCTCATGTGAGACTTTTCTGTGCAGCAAAGAATGCGCCATGACGTCCACAAAATTACGGGTAAATAAAACCAGTCTAAAACCTAATGGAAACAATTAACTGAAAACCGGATAACAAACTCTGATACATGAGAACTTGTGAGATTAACAGGAATCACAGAATTCGTGTGATGAGATGCATGAGACCGATATTTTACTGAATCAAATGATGGAATATGATAAAACAGAACACATAAATGATTTACAGAAGGAAATGTAAATATGTGAAAATATAACATACTTCCACTTGAGAAGTTATCATTATGATCATTATTATCATTATTATGACAGAAAAGGAAACTCAATTGATTCTTATTCATACAGTGAGTCTTCGATAAGTGGTGAAATACAGTCATAGAATACATGCAGATACACCCGAGGCTTTCTGTATGAGTGTGTATGGCTCCTTAGATTTTAACCAATATCTATCTCTTCTGCAGTGTGAGGTAGTGATGTTAATTACGGTAATGGGTTGCAAGTCTTTATCCTGGTGAGAGTAGCCGGGGAGGTGGGGGAGCCTGGGTTTGTCAGCTCGCTTCATTTTAGTTAATGAAACTTTTTTTCTTTCTTTGTCTTGTTAGTTTGTTTAATGTCTCTGTTGGTGCCCCAACCTTTGTTCTCGTCGTTTTATACAGTCAGGTACATGAAGGCTGGCTGGTGTTGGTGCCCTCACAGAGGCCTGGATGGTCGTTCCTGGGACACGCTACAGGGACGATTATCAGAAATCATTCCACAATCTACGCACCAGTAAGCACGGAGAGACGTAGGGTCCGCTCTGTCACAAGAAGCTACGTCCGTCCCGGTTAAGTGTTGACACTAGCGATGGTGTGGAGACACTGTACGTGTTCACAGTGCTCACCATCACCACGCCAGACAACTTCTATCATTAATTGCGTGCCGTACCACCTACTTAACTCCCATTAAAGAGATGCACCTGTGAACACAACGCAGAGTCAGGCTCTCATGTGTTGGGTTATTGCTGTGTGGGGCTTTTCATGTAAATGACAACTCGGTCCTTCAGAAACAACTGCTTTATCATAAGTGTTGAAGTCCTGCCCACACACGGTCGGAATGCTCTTGGTTTTACCTACAGAGGCTAATCAACACCCACCATCCTAGCCAGTAACATCCATCGCTCGTAATCAGCTCATGTCGGTTTTTCTTGATTCTCCACGCACACCTTGCTCGTCTATGTCCCACCTCCCTCCACGCTGAGCACCAACAGGCTTCGCGGTGTCGCTTTGGACATCAGGACCATCATAGAATGCTCACACTGTTGTCCAAATATTCTTCGTCGACTCGCGACGCCTTGGGCTCCTGAAGTCAGTATTCAGCAACATTTACCAAACTTTCACTTCTTCCAAAGCTCATCTCTGCCTCCTTCTCTGCTCGGTCTGCCACCCTGCTCACCCCACAACAGACGCTTCCGCACCATCCTCGCCACCGTTACCCCCTGCCACCAGACATCCCTCGTCTCCAAGTTGCAGCTTGGCACGACAACCACATCGAGTCCCCACGAGCTGGTATAGACCTCAACAAGACCAGCTCTACTCCAACTTTGTGACCATCATCAATAATCACTTAACTACCCATCCAATTTTTATGTAAAGATCGTTTTTCTAACTTTTTATGGCGACATTGTCAATATGGAATGTATTTTCTCTGTATATTTTCAACTTTTGACTGCAGTTAATTCAATGAAACGTTAGTTATTATCACTATTATCATTTCCACATACATTTAGGCAGGCACATACTCGAACACAAAAAACTACATACATTCATACAATGGTAAACACACACACACACACACACACACACACACACACACACACACACACACACACCTCGTCTCCAGCAAATCACCACAAAGTTCCCGTTGGGGTCGGTTTTTCCAAACTCTAACTCATGTAAAGTTCCATTTTTCTTTCCAAATAATAGACTTTTATTCCTGGATTTGATATGGAAGCTGCTAACTATCTCCTGGCTCGGGCATCCCCGGTACTCTGAGGGCATCACAGGAGTGTAGAGAAAGATGAAAGGAACTTCGAACAAACTTTGCGGAATTGGAATCATTGACGGATTCTTGTTTGAATATCTGGAAAGTTTTTACTTTACGTGTAATGTCGTTTGACTTCATTCGATAGTTCTCGTTTCATTGATGGAATTCGGAAGAAAAAATCAAGGAAATATATCCTTGTTTGATGCCATGTGGAAATATTACTATTGTATGAAGTGCTTATCCATACGTATATGTATATATATATATATATATATATATATATATATATATATATATATATATATATATATATATATATATATATATATATATATAAATATATATATATATATATATATAATCCAAAACAGATATTTCCCCAGAATACAACAATCAGCTTGGGTTCTGAAGTAGTGGCCGGCTGAACCAACACGAACACACGCCAGACACACTTGAGGAAGGAGAAGGAGCCTCACAGATGTCGACTTTCATCCTCTCTATTTCCCTCAGTGATGCCCACATAACGTTCTACTTACGTCCTTTACCTTACTGGTGTGGGAACAAAGGCAGGAAGTGAAGTTATAGGAAGGAATCGATCATGATGATGATGATGATGACTGTGTAAACTTGGTAAAAGGTGTCAGGTTATATATGGTGTGTTGACACCAATGATGGGGGAGGTTGTTGACTGTGATGGTGGAGAGGTGGTTGGAGTGGTAGGCATAGAAGGGCTACGGAGAAACTCTCTCTCTCTCCTCTCTCTCTCTCTCTCTCTCTCTCTCTCTCTCTCTCTCTCTCTCTCTCTCTCTCTCTCTCTCTCTCTCTCTCTCTCTCTCTGTTTCTATCTACATCATTGTGACTTTTCGCATCACAAGTATCAAGGCATTAAGCAGCTTTAGTACCTGTAGAGCCAGTCTAAGATGCCGAGAAGAAAAAAATGGAATATTAAAAAAATTTCTCTGAAGTTTTAAGAAGAGGAATTAACGTCATCAAGTCGCCATAGTTGGGCAGTGAACATGATAATTAGGCTCGCCATCACCGAGGCTTAGGGAGACAAAGAAGGCTTACCAGTACAGATGAAGGAGCTCCAACTTCCTAATGAGAAATGTTTCTCAGACTACCGTCCCTCCTCCGAGGTGATGGACCCAGTGTTTGGTAACGTTGTGATGATATGTGCTGCTGATGTGCACGACGTGTCTCTCTCTTATTTGTTTACGTTCTGTGTCTCGTAAGATAATTCTCCTCGATTGAAAGTTCCGTAGCTATACCTGAAGTGACGCTGGTGGAACGAGGCTGACCTCTGTGTGTATGTTATCATACAGGTCAGCTGAGCAAGATTTCAATAACTTTTATACTGCCCAGGTATACATACATGTATGATGGTTATCATAACGATTATACGGCCCAGGTATACATACATGCATGATGGTTACCATAGGTTACATCTTAACTTCTTGAGGAAGATGGAATGATCTTTTGGGGACGACGGCACGGCGGAGCGACCCTTGAGTATGACAGTATGACTTTACGGTATGATGACCTGGCCAATGACCTGACTTCAGGTCACACTATCACAACGAAGCGTCTTACTATCTTGCTGAACAGTCGGGCTTTTGTGTTTTGGGTCAAACCGTCGTACTCAGAATGTTAATGATAAGAACTTCCTGGGCGTGTAACCCTCACTCATAGTGACACATCGGAAAACATTAATCTGCTTCCTTAATGTATACAGCTAAAACTAAAGAGGTTTAAAGTTCCCAAAACAAAACAAATCAAAAAATACAAATTCACAATAAAAAAGTATATAGTTGTCCCCTAAAATAAGAATATACAAAGAATTATCAGAACGATATTTTCTTTTATGAAATCATCGAGTCCAAATCGAGAATGAGAGAATAAAGAAATATGTGATAGATAAGGTGTTCCTGATAAGGTTACAATTCAAATAAGTATTAGTTTCCCATTGTTTCATACGCCATGCTTGTTTGCATGTTTGTTATCACTCTAGTTATCTATATCATTGTGTGGTTGAAATTTATTTATAGTAAAGATAAAATTTGGAGGTATCATTATTGTGAAGATATAGGTCCAGCACTCGGGTCATTATGATAATCTCTTGTCTGTGTATTTGCATACCATTAGCTTCATGAATATATTTCCTTCAGTAAACTGTATGATGCAAACCGGAGAATTAAGTATAGATGCGCGTCCCACAAACACGAGCACATAACAACAGCAAAGTCTGCCACTAATTTATTTTAGAAATAAGCAAAATACTGTAGTTAAAATGTAATTTGTAATTCTAAAATCTTGACACTAAACAGGGAATTCGGTAAACATTCAGTAAAAAGAAACGTGGAAAGTAATATGTAAGACTAGTATGTATCTTATTTCTGCTGATTCATCTATATATAGGACTGTACTTATTAAATCTGTGTTACTGCTGCAGTACACGAAAACTTATAATTTGAACTCATATTTTTTTCTCTCCTTCATCTTATTTTGTTGTTTGGTTATTTTGTTGTTTGGTTATTTCACTTGAGACTAGAATCCGACGTCTGCTCACTTGGCTGGTTGGTCAGGACCTCTGACCGTGTAAGGGAATCACAGTTGACAATACAGGCGTATCAAGGTTCAGTACTACACAGGAATTCCATTTCTTTTCCTACCATAAAATAAGAGTCCTTCTTCCATCATAAACCAAGACTGTTTTCTGCTGGGGTTTGGACTTTTTTGGCCAATAACCAGACCACATTTCTGGTAGATTTTCCCCGAATAGTAGACATAATTGGCAAAACTCAGCAAACGTTCGAGAGGAAAAACGTTCCCTTCACCGTTTTTTATGATTCTCTTGATTTAGCAGCGATGTTTCCTTGGCCCCTTCCAACGTTTGTTTCCTGTATCTCTTTGTGTCTTACATGTTCTTGGTAAGAGTTCCTGATCTGCCTCTCTTGTTCACAAACACCTAAAATGAAGTCTTAACATCGTTAGTGGTCTCCTGATATCTGCCACTCTAACATTTCCAAAATTGTTATCCTGTCTCTTACTACCTAATGATCTCGTATTTCATCCCAGCTCCACCTGTGTTCTATACTGTCCTCAGAGACTTTGTCTTTGTCTGTCTGGTATTTCCTAACATGCTCAGTTTTCTCTCTCACTTATCTTCCCTTGCCTCCCTCCGTCATTAAGAATTCCATACTGTAATCCGTCATCTTTTGATATTCACTTGACCGTCTTCTGTGTCCCCATTTTCCAAACAATTATGGAGCTTAACAGCTTCCTCTTCATTGCCCTGATTCATGGCCTTTCAATCTGAGCTATCTTCAGCCATATCCTACGGTACCCCAACTGTAGGACCTCACATATATACTGCGTGCCCTTAAATCCTTGACGGAGTCTCCTCCATCTCTATCATTTCTCTAGGCGTACTGATTAAAGATTTAAGATATTACGCTTATCTACAAAAGTTAGGTCTTTTGTTATCTGTCTTTCCCATACATACCTCCACTCCAGCCATCCTATGGAGTACAGAACAGAACGAAAAGTTTCTATTCACCTCTCAGATCGTGCCAGTGGGGACCCTGAGACATGTGATACAGTCTCTCGTCTTTCATCGCCACTTGCTCTCGTCATAAAAGATATTCCTTCACTTCTAGGTAATATCTCCTTCCTCATCAGATACAGCTTCTTTCCTTATGCGGCAGTACGGCATTTATCTCCTTATGTTTAGATTTATCCTCATGATCTAACGTTCTTCTCTTACTGTTATTAATGATTCTTAATAAGGGCTTGATCATGTCTTCCTCAGTGGGCAGTCGGCAGCTCTCACCAAGAATCATCGTCGTGTGTACATCGATCACATGATATTTTCTTCATGATTTACCTTCCCTTATCTCGTATTTACCAGCTCCTTCACACGCTCATCTGCCGTCGGTCCAGATCCTCTTCCTTCGTCACATCAGGAAATTCCTCTTTACATCAGTCTGTCCTCCTTATTCCTCTCTGTCCCTCCTCCTGCTCTTCCTCCTCCCACCACCATCCACGGAAACTCGTCCCATCCCTGGTCCGTCCTCAGGAGAGCCGTATCTCAAGACTCCCAGAGCATCTGTTCGATATTGCTGGCCGGGACGAAGCCATTGCGACAGAAGGCAATACCTGTCGTCTTAGGGGATCCGACAATTTCTCCGCTCAAGAGGATGACAAAATGACGTCCCCAAATCGCTTTTAACCGGGGTAATTTTCCCGGCTGATGAGACGAACCAGCGGATGACATGATGAAACTGCTCATGTCTGCTCTCTGCAAAAATTCATCTTTTTTTCGCTTTTTTCTGATTTTACGCGAAACGTCGAAATTATGGATAATGAATTGCTTAATTTTCCTCAGTGTATAACTTGTGATGGTTGTGGATAGAATACTCCAGAGAACACCGCCAACTGTGAGGAATTACTATAGATACGCGTGAGCATCTCTCTCTCTCTCTCTCTCTCTCTCTCTCTCTCTCTCTCTCTCTAAAGTAACCTGAAGCTCTTCTAATCCATCACGAGTACATTTATCTTTGCTCTGCCTCATCCGCTCCCACAATCTGACAAACAATTTACGTCCAAAATAGTTCGAGTGTCTTGTGTCAGCGTCGTCGGATGAGTCGCAGGTAAGGACGAGCCACCATTACCCCAGGATCCTCTTGGTGATGAGCAGCATCTTGGCGCCGCCATACTTTTAGCGAATATTCCATCTTCTTCCTCACTGCTCACACGTGGTGTGTGTGTGTGTGTGTGTGTGTGTGTGTGTTGTACCTTAGTACTGTACTGAGGGAACTGTAATGAGTAACAGATGTTCCGATTTTTTCGATTGTTCGTTACAAAGTGTTGTTGACAGCCTTAGTAAACCTGACGATCAATACCCCTCAAGTGTAAACAACCATCCAGCTGTCTCATGTTGTTCATGTTGCAGAGAAACTGAGTTCAGGTGAGTCGTGAAGCTACAGGAGGCAGGTCGGTTGGTCCCACCACGTCAATATCTCGTCCTGGTCTGCCTCCAGGATGGCACCTGACCACAGGCGACAAGCACGAGTTATTGCAGATGATCTTCCTTTCCTCCAGGTCGATCATCTTCCTCTCCTCCAGGTCGATCATCTTCCTCTCCTCCAGGTCGATCATCTTCCTTCTTTCATTCTGGGCAAGAACGCAGGCTGCCACGTTATCATCTTCACACACACACACACACACACACACACACACGCACGCACACACACACACACACACACACACAAGCACGCACACACACACACACACACACGCACGCACACACACACACACACACGCTTCTAGTCTGCAGGAACATAAGGATGAAGACCCTGTATCACACTGACGGTAATTTTGGGTTATATTTTTCCTTCAAATACGTGAGAAACGACCTTGTACTTAATAGATCGTGGTGTTCTTCCATGAAGCCAAATTTTCGGTTGAATTATATTCTCTTCGTATTTCAAGATTCCTTATATCACTATCATTAGTACGTCCATTGAAGAAACATACTGTAAACGAACACATTTCAAAAGACTGGAATTCTCATATGTTGTAATATCCTGGAGCAGGTCTACCGTCTGAAGCTCCTCAGTATATACGGCTCCAGCCTCGCCCATCTCTTCCGGTATCTGAAGTATTAAAACATTGCTTCACCATCGGCTCCAGGTTGGCTGTGTGGCGGGTAATAATATTGCTGGCGTCAGGCTTTCATTTTATGTTTAAACGGCCATATATATATATATATATATATATATATATATATATATATATATATATATATATATATATATATATATATATATATATATATATATATATATATATATACATATATATATATATATATATATCATAGCCTAGCGGTAGCGCTCCCGCCTGTTGCACAGGGGTCCCGGGTTCGATCCTGCCTGTTAGAGGTTTGTATGTTCTAAGAAGGTTTGTGTTCATATGCACTTTGTTCGTGTATATATATATATATACATATATATATATATATATATATATATATATATATATATATGTATATATATGTATGTATATATAGTTCAAATATCAAGGAAAACATAATAACTGGGGCGGCTAAAGTGAATGATAATGTATTCATATTCATAAGTACATCGCTCCACCTTCATTTATATGTACATTTAGGATTATTTTCCAACTCATGCCAGTTTTGCGCTCAGTTTACAAGATAAATACAGCAGCCAGACTGCACGGGTAATGGTGAAACATGAGGAATTTAGATAATCGTGAAGCGTGAGGAATTGCGGGAGTATGAGTAAATGATATAGAGATAGTTCTCTCATTTTTTCTTAGAATGTGAAAGCTTTTGGTTTCCCGCCTCCCAGCTGGATGAACTCGTGCTGTAGGTGGGGAGGTATGTACTGCTTTCAGCTCCGTAGTCTTTGCTTTCAGTCATGTAGCAACAGGGACTGGGACTCTGTGTGAAGGAGTGTGGGTTCGTGTTAGGTTCTGTTACCCAGTATCTCTGGCATATGGTGGTAGGTGGCCAAGGTCGTCCTCCAGGCCTCGTCCCGTCCCTCTCTGCCTGGCGTGGTAGGTGGCCAAGGTCGTCCTCCAGGCCTCGTCCCGTCCCTCTCTGCCTGGCGTGGTAGGTGGCCAAGGTCGTCCTCCAGGCCTCGTCCCGTCCCTCTCTGCCTGGCGTGGTAGGTGGCCAAGGTCGTCCTCCAGGCCTCGTCTACTCAGCCTAGTCGTTCCTGATTCATGTTTCTCTTGGTAAGTCAAGCGAGAAAATTAAGTGTCTGGCTACTGATGGCATCGACTTTCTGTGGATAACTTTTAAGTGTACCAAGTAATATGTCGTTTTATGGGACGTCGTTTGCTACAGTCTTGATCAGGTCTGAGATGATGTAGATTCGTAAGATGTCGTTCCCGTAGAGCAGTTGTCGTTAATACGGAGTTAAATGACCACTTGAAGCTTGATATCAACAACAGCTGGCTCGCTGCCTCTCATAAACAACCCTAACCTGCTCCAGTTATGAAGGCTTATGGTGTGTTACTCTCTCTCTCTCTCTCTCTCTCTCTCTCTCTCTCTCTCTCTCTCTCTCTCTCTCTCTACATTCATTTCCGTCAGATGATTAAGGGTTTCATCAAACAACAAATGCAAATGTTCATCGGATGTTGTACTGAAGTTCTGACGCGCATTAGAATTCCTAACCACACGTTCTCCGCACCATCATGATACACCTAATATACAAGTCTGCAGATACTGAAGTTATACTGTTTTCCATCTGATGTTTCTGACCAACGAAATTCACCGTCATTTTCCTGAAATAATTTGATTACTTCGGTGTTATTCAGCAGCCATAATAAGATTATTCAGGAAAAATGATTCATTGAAATTCTCTGTGAAGTATTGAGGGGCTGGTTGTTTAGTTTGGATGTTACCACCTAACGGAAGCCTCATGCTAGGGAAATGTTGGCAGTTTTACTTCCAGTGTTTCTGAGCATTATTTCTGGTCTTGTGGAATTATGGGCATAGGCAGGGATTGCCTGGCAGAAGGCAGAGAACGAGCTAGAAGGAACTCGTATGGATAGATATTCGGCTGATTATCTACGTCATGTAGTCACGCAATACGTTTTATCAAATTATGAAACGAATTTAGGTATTGGTTGGATGATGGCTGCACATCACTACTTAAGAAGTAACTACCAAACAGCTTTTCGTGGAAGTCCAAATGAAAACTCTTTCGATATATATCAAACAGTGTCATACCTGACACTCTGCCATTCTCTCTCCCAGAGTGAGTCAATAGCACTGTCGTGCGACGCTCTCATACCCGTCCTGACTTTCCAGAGCCGTTATACACTGGAACATATCAAGAACACACCCACGTCCTAGCCTGACGAGATGTGCACTTCTGTTGGCCTGACATCTCCTGCAGGCCCAAGTCAATCGCTGTAATTGCTGGGTTTACTCGATGAACACGACTGCACGAGTCTTCAGCATGATGACACGATACGTGAGCCCGAAGGTACGATCTTTCAACAGGACAGTATGAGCCTCAATTGAACACGAAACTACGATAGGTTAGCACGACGGTATAAACCTTGAGCACGACGTTATTATCCTTAATTAGGACGGTACGACCCTTGGTTATGACAACATAACCCCCAGAGGGCCAGGTCAGAGACAATGTCATCATGTCCTAGGGTCGTACCGTCGTGCTCAAATGTCGTACCGTCGTGCTGGAGGGGTTACATAAATGCTCGAGTCGTGTAAGCTAACAAGAACATATACATGAGAACATACATAGGAAAATACGCAAGAACATTTATGTATATGCAATGCATACCTTTATACGTAGTTAGCAACAACACCAAGTAAACAAGACACTCCATATGATTTGTTGGGAGAGGAAACTACATAAGTTATGAGATGGTGGAAAGTCTCTGTACCGTACGACTGGCGGAAGCTGCATAATTATTACTAGTACTGAAACTTGTTGTCTCCCACTCAGACAAAATCCATGAGCAAGATGGAGAGTTGCGACGACTTTTTCGATGTTACTGGTCCCTGCATGAGCAGCTCCTCATCAGGACATTAGTTTATGTGTATACATCAGTTTATGTCATGTTGTAGTGAAATACATCCCTGACAAGGAGGGGGTGCAGCCTCCACACATCACCTGGACATGGAGAAATGATGAGGCTGGTACAGGGAAAGCCTTGTAGACTGGTAGGCTGGAGAGTTGGTTGGTGGGTAGGCTGGGTGCCAAGTAGACTGACAGACAGGTAGGTTGGTAGGCAGGTCGGTAGGTAGTGTGGTTGGTGCACGCCTGATACCACACCTGGCCCGGTAAACATCTGTTATATCATGTCGCGTCCCAGTACACGCCTGGTATGTCACCAAACTGGGCCCAGTACACGCCTGTATTGGGTCATAACACTAACCCCATTACACACTTGGTGTCCCGGAATTGCTATCTCGTAAACCTTGTAAAGAACGTGGACAAATATTTTCTTTTTTCCTTTTTTATCTTCGGTTGATATGAACTTTCATAATAGGGCGCGGACCGTACCCAAGTATTGGGTGTCTAAAGTTCACACATAAAACATCAAAGATATTTATTCTGAGGAAACTCTGGCACGATATCAGGGCCAGACAGTAGCGTCCAGGTCGCCTTACTTCTATCAGGCTGAAGGATGGGCGGCCAGAGGTTCGTTGGAGATTAATTAAGAAGGTTCCGACCGAAACTGTGTGTGTGAGAGAGAGAGAGAGAGAGAGAGAGAGAGAGAGAGAGAGAGAGAGAGAGAGAGAGAGAGAGAGAGAGAGAGAGAGAGAGAGAGAGAGAGAGAGAGAGAGAGAGAGAGAGAGAGAGAGAGTGTAGGTGAAGTTTGTGTGTATGTGTTTGTGTTTGTGTGTGTGTGTGTGTGTAACTAACTCACCGAGTGAGTGAATGATGGAACACGGTACAAACTTCAAATATTCATAAAGCTCTGAGTAAATAATCCAGTTTTAATTGCTTGATCACCTGTTATTTGCTCGGGCGAGAGGGAGTGTTGAGAATGATGTGCTCAGCTGCGAGACTCTCTAATCTGTGTAAATAATGAAGGAGGAGAGGCTGGCACAGAGTGTGTGCTGGGGAAACACTGAATATTTGTATGATGAATCCATCGCTCATACATTATCATAAGTGAGTGATAATCTCATGGTGAGTACAACACGAGTGCTGGTGTTTGAGTGATGACAGAGTCAAGCTTGAGTGTACTCTAATCCTTGGAAATACATTCAACTCTTTTATGAGTCTAAAGTGGCTTATATTATCCATTTTCTTACTGTAATACAATATGATGGTGGACCTTACGTGCAGAGTGTCTGTTGTGTCAATATAGGCTGGGCTGTTGTAGGATTTTCCTGGACTCATTCTCCTTGTGGTTGGGTGAGGACCATGTGAGGTGAGCCCAGCGACAACAGAGGCTGAGGTTATGCAGATCATTCATTCATGATCCTGGTTGTTAGTCGTCGACTGCATAAGGGATCAACAGTTCCATTGTAAATCCTCGTCACTGATAATACCCAGATGCAAAATACATGAGGTTAACATTGTTTCCGACTGTGTCTATGGGATAAATTTTGTTTCAATCGCTTCTACCTCGTGGATGATATTCTAAAGCTATTCGGTATTAAAGCTGACCACATCAAGCTGGAAGCACAGAATTGCAGGTAATCTGTTGTTGTTATTTTATCATAAAGAGAGACTCATGTTGTGTGGCTGGAAGTACATTCTGATGTGAGTCCAGATGTAACACTGAATAAGGTCAGCTAACAATTTCTCCTTCAGTTGCAAAACGTTCAGAGAGCTCGTCAGCCAGCCTTCCCCTGGCTGATGCTGTGTCATCATCATATGTCATCATCACAGGCTATAGTGTGATCTACATTCTGGTTTAGCTTATATTGACCTAGATTTAATATTCTCTTTAGAAAAAGCTTCGGTATGAAAATGAATAAAGTCTTCACATAAAACATAATTCCAACATTTGTCACTCACTAAAGTTTCCAAATGCTCATGAATGCACCATGAATGATAAAATTTTATCGAAATTTTTTTAATAAAGTCAAGCAGACATTATTGACATTTGGCTCAGCTGCCTTTTAGCAGTAAAAACAATTGTCCATCTAATGTGTTACACTTCGCTTTAACTTCCTTTTCCATGAGCATTTTTGCTTACTCTCAATTATTCTTTGAATTTGTTGATGATTATCATAGAATGACGCATACAAAACGTCAGTCGATATTACCTAGCGTCTCTCATACGGTTTGCCTCACTTCCATGTTTCACATGCAGCGCTCTTGTGATGCCTCACATTGCTATAGTAAGATGGTATCCTGGAGATTGCTAATTTCTATGGTTTGCTTCTGATACCTGCCCCCTCTGATACCTGCTCCCTCTGATACCTGCTCCCTCTGATACTTGCTCCCTCTCTCTAGTTGTACCGTACACTTGTTGCAAGTGTGTGTGTGTTTATGTGTGTGTGTGTGTGTGTGTGTGTGTGTGTGTGTGTGTGTGTGTGTGTGTGTGTGTGTGTGTGTGTTTATGTGTGTGTGTGTGTGTGTGTGTGTGTGTGTGTTTATGTGTGTGTGTGTGTGTGTGTGTGTGTGTGTGTGTGTGTGTGTGTGTGTGTGTGTGTGACAAACGTTTTCATGCTCTAACTATTTCTGAACATACATTGGAAGGTGAAAGACGATTTCTATATCTAACATGTAATACTCCTTCACGAATGAAAACTAAATTAAAGATGCTTAGAAAGTACGACCGAAAGCTGGACATGATATATACAGCAACGACCGGTCGATCATATCCACCAGACATCTTAGTTAATAAATAAAACTTCAATCAATAAGATCAATATTCAAGATTCCGGCACCAATGCACCTGTGACCCAGCAGGAAACAACATATCCAATTCAAAAACTCGCAGCAACTTTACACAGCAAAGTTCACATCATCCAAACAGCGTATAATCACGAACAAGCCTTTTGTCACCGAATCATTTCGACGAATTTGCTATCATTGTTTGGCTGTTTCTTGCTGAATACGCGGACAGTGGGTGCTCTCTGATGTCAATTGTGATTGTTCAATCACGTTTTGTTATTTACAAAATAATCCAACTTTACTCGTGGCTTAAACTGTTCAGCACAACCAATTACATTAGTGGATAATTATGACAATTACCTTCGAAACACCTTTTTTCTTATGTCAATATTTGTCACAAACAGAGACGCTGTGAGAGTTTTATCTCTGTAGCTCCAGATGTTACTTAAAAGGAATACGAAACCTTATGTCTTCTTTGTCACTACTTGACCTATAGCAGATGAATTAGGAATATAAAAACGAATGATTATGAAAGAGATGAAATATGTGAATAACTACAAATGGACGCACGACGAAGACAGTGAAAGACAGGTAGGAAGAGATTTTCTCATATGGTAGGACCAGCATGTATATATATATATATATATATATATTATATATATATAGAGGGAGAGAGAGAGAGAGAGAGGGGGGGGGGGGTCAGCCATCGCACAGAGCCCAGGGTACCAGATGATACATCCATCATCAACAAAGGAACAATTTACCACAACCATCAGCCACACGTTCCTGACCATTTCTCTCCCATTTCCATCCACGAGACTCTATTCTAGCAACCACACTCCTGGCACTTCACCACATACACACAACATAAGGCAAGGTCGCACGATACACCGGATCCACGTCTTGACTTTCTTACACCTCTCTCTCTCTCTCTCTCTCTCTCTCTCTCTCTCTCTCTCTCTCACCCCTTACAGGTCTACATAAAGTAACCTTCAAGCAATCGTCTGCATGTATACATGTTTAATAATAGATATCATCAATGTTAATTAAAAGAGATTATAATGGAAACACCTTTGTTACGGTGGAAAATTTCATCAGAATTATTGACTCGTTACTTTGAACTCCTCACTAATTAAAACAAAAAAGTGTAGTTTTAATGAGAAAAACGCAGAAACTATTCCAAAAAATGCTTAGGTATAATTACTGGGGAACCAGCAGAAAGGTAAATGTTTGGCACTTAACATACTGATTGACATTTTGGCTCACTGATAACCCAACTCTGTTTGTATCTGTCTTTTTGTCTGGGATGCTTGCAGGTGTGTGTGTGTGTGTGTGTGTGTGTGTGTGTGTGTGTGTGTGTGTGTGTATTACCTAAACAAAATGAATAAAGAACGGTTTATTGAATTTAAGCTTTAATTTGGCTGAAAATATACAATTGGGATATCACAGAACTAGGGAGTCGTATCAGTAACCAATCAATTGCTCATGAAAGAGCTTAAGATCAGGTTGGGGCTGGATATATCGACGCTGTGGATATACACATGAGTGAGGTACACATGAGTGAGGTACACATGAGTGAGGTACACATGAGTGAGGTACACATGAGTGAGGTACACATAAGTAATAAAGGAAAGTTTGATAGAACAAACTCTTCTGGTAGAATGATCGAAGCGCTTTTGTCTAGCAGGAAGAGACGGAAACCCAAAGGTCATGTCTTTGTTTACAATGGGAGGCCAAAAGTGAGGGACTGTAGTATGACTCATAGTGAGGTGCCTGAGGATTCGCGGAATGCGTGCATAGTGCCATTGTACAAAGGCAAAGGGGATAAGAGTGAACAGCCAGACTATGATCAGTATGTTGACTGAGACGGATTATAACGAAATAAACAGAAAGCTTTCGCAGAGTAAGCTGGTGACTGCGATGCTGGTAATGATTGTGGGTTTGCTGATTATATCGTCCCTGAAACATGTCCTAAAGCCTTCCAATCAGTGAAGTATTATGATTGTTGGACCAAACCATTGATGGTGGAGTACAAGGACTGGTGGTTGGCGCAGGACAGAACCTTCCACTAAGTCGATGGATCGAGTGGAACGCTTTACCTCTGGGCTGTGTAGTGTCCTGGTGGTAAAACTAGGCTGTGGTGTCCTGGTGGTTGAATTCATATATTGACTCCTGGATAGCTGGGGCTGGAAAACAGGATAGAGATCAGTTGGTGACCAGGTGGGAGAATCTCGCAAATGGTGGTGAGGTGATTCTTCACCAAATGAGCTTCTTCTTTATTGGGAAGCTGAGCAATACTGGGACACAGGGAACTCTGTTAGTTCAAGCTGCTCAGCTTTTATAGTTTCCTCTTACATTGGATTATATTGTGGATTATATTGGTCTGTGTCAAGGGAATTAATCCTCTGGGGTGATGAGATTATTTTTTTTCTTTCGCATCGCGTATATCAAGGTTACTTTTATGGTGGAGGGCTCTGTGTTGGTTAATGTGGTGGTGGTAAAGGGTCAAGTCTCGCTGTTGCGTTTGTATCTTAATGCCAGCTGTGACCCAGGCATATAAGCTGGATATGATTCAGGCCACATAAGCTGGGTGTGACCCAGGCCACATAAGCTGGGTGTGACCCAGGCCACATAAGCTGGGTGCGACCCAGGCCACATAAGCTGGGTGCGACCCAGGCCACATAAGCTGGGCGGAATCTTGCAAAACTCTCGGAAAGTGGTTGCGGTAGGCCAACGTAAAGGTTTTATAACATTTTCTTTCATTTAGTTTCAAGTCGTTCACGTTTATCATTCATGTTCAAAGATACCAGACAGTCCATTCTCTAACATGACCATCTGCGGAGCCGAGAATCCGCCTATATGTGATAAAGTTGTTGTCGGATCTGAGGATCCACACAATCGAATTGGGTTAATGTAAAAATATGATACAGAAGGAACTAGTATGAGAAGATGCAGCCAATTTAGATTCACTGTGGTGATAATCTTGATCTATTCTGTCGTCAAATACTCACTTGAGTGACCTAGTTTGCTTCTCACTACTTTTATTCATCCTTCCAAAAAGATGAAAACTGAATCATACGTAATGTCTTAAGGTTATCTTTGTGACCTGCTAAAGACACTGGAAGGGGTAATCCCACTACAATCCTATTGTATCCATACCCCACATGGACCTGCCCCACTTCCATTCCATCCTCCACATTCCTTTCTGAGTCCCTATCATTATCTCCCTAACTCCTTCCTTCTCCCCATCCCATACTGGTAGCTAATGACTGTCGTTGCTGCATAATTACCTCTTGGAAACATCATTTGCATAATGATGCTCTCGATTACTCGTGCTTTAAGATTCTATGTTCAGTGAAAAATTCAGATCTTTAATGCTACTTTCTGTGATGTTCATTTGCCATCTATTTACGTGTGGAGAAACTCGTTACTCTTCTCATATTTGATGCACACCTTACGATCCTTCTCGTTTCCATTGCCGTTACTGAGGCAGTCGAAACTCTCAACAACCTCAGACGTCTTCAGTCACGTAATGTTTACTTACGATCGTGATGACTCCCTCCCTGCCCAGGTCTACACCAGAGTCTCATCCAGGGTGAAGGTCGTGCTTAGGATCACACCAGCACACACGTGCGGCTCTCGTACTCCTACGTGTACAGTCAAGAGGATGGTCAGTGGGTAGGGTCAGACAGTCACGTACAACATCGTGAACAGTTAGTGGACGACGAGGCCCTCACACCCACTCCCATGACTGTCGCAAAGTGCGTCACGCGATATCGCAATGAACTGATACGTAACGAAACATACACACAGGTTACGGTTCTCATGAACCATAGATCCTTTTGTTGTCATTCTTTCTTTTAATTCAGGCATGAAACTTTACAGAAACAATATCTTTCTACACAAATTAGATAAAGAATGGTACATCTTATTTTCTTATCGACTTGCAACATCGTTTTTTTGACTGAGTTAATTAGTTTTATTTGGAGATAATCAGGTAAGTTTATGTGGACACGAAACGATTAAACAGCCAACAATATTTACGAACACACAGGATCACAGACACTGTAGAAGTAAGGAAAGGAGAAAAGGTTCAACTGGCGGGTATAAATGCAAGTTCTAGTTTGCCACTTGCTCTGGCCTCTGACCAATCAAGTTCCGCCTTGCTGCCCTGAATACCAAGCAGCGGAGATGACCGTGTGTGTGTTAGAGAGAGAGAGAGAGAGAGAGAGAGAGAGAGAGAGAGAGAGAGAGAGAGAGAGAGAGAGAGAGAGAGAGAGAGAGAGAGAGAGAGAGAGAGAGAGAGAGAGAGAGAGAGAGAGAGAGTGCAAAAAGAGCATCAATAAAGAGCATGAGAAGAAAAAGGCTTTTAGTGAGGAGACGAGTTGAATCCTGATTGATAAGGGAATGGAGCTTCTTCCCATTTATTTTTATCTTTTTCCCTCACTCAATGGGATTTATTCAGGCTTTGCTTTGTAAGACTCCATCTCCTTACATATTCCTCCACTCGACTTAATTATAGTGAATGCATTCAGTAAGAAAAGGTAAATCATACTCAGCTCTGGAAATAACCAGAATGAGTGATTTGTTATATACATACATATATAACACAGAGAAATGAATATACAAACAAGAAAACACTGTAGAACGTAGATTATCATGGGAAAAATCTCTTTAGTCCAGTTAATACATGTACAAGACTAGAACTACTTCACCGACCTAGACATATTCCGGAAAAATTTAGAAACAGAATATTTCACCAGATCTCTCACAGGACCGGTCATGCATTATGCAAAAGCGTTTCGAGCGAGATTTCCCGGGAGTAGAAATCACTACAAAGTTTATGTTTGAGGTGACGGGAGTCGACACGTACGGCCAGGTCACAACTTGGACGTTATCAATTACGGTCAATCTGAAGTGCTGGGAGTGTTGGAGGGGTGGTGTTGGTGGTGATATGTATATATATATATATATATATATATATATATATATATATATATATATATATATATATATATATATATATATATATATATATATATATATATATATATATATATATATATATATATAACATTGCTTCTTTCTGAGGAATTGAAGGTGTTTCTGTTTCTGTATCAAGTTAATTACGAAACCATTACTGTGCCTGATGTACTCGGGTGACAGGTTGGACGGCCATCTGGTACATTCTGTGCTATAAGTAGTGAGAAAACGAATATCTCAACACACCGCCCGTAATTATAAGTTAATTATATATTATCGTTTTTCTGATAACGGAAATTGAAAAACCATTTCAATTCGCTTATCCACAGATCCGATAATTGTTCTGTATATTCAATAAGTTAGAAACTTCAGACAAAATGGCAGGTAACTCATCTAAAGAACAAAACAGCTTCAAATATCGCTATTGCTTGGTCAATCCTGTACTGAAGCGAAGGAAGAACGTGAGCCAATCGGCGACTCCCTTAATCTTCTCCCTGAACATAAAGCCAACATATTGTCGTGGCTTATGTTGCCACAACACTAATCACATCCCTGCTGCCTCACTGTACGCTACGGCACCAGACAAGAGAGAGAGAGAGAGAGAGAGAGAGAGAGAGAGAGAGAGAGAGAGAGAGAGAGAGAGAGAGAGAGAGAGAGAGAGAGAGAGAGAGAGAGAGAGTGTGTGTGTGTGTGTGTGTATGGCTGCTGCAGGTTTGATATCTTTTATAGACGATCCTCAGTAGAGCATGACGTTCATGGTAGCTACGTCTGCCACAACGTGATGTCTTCATTAAGGCCACCAGCAGCTCGGGGTCGTGGCTCTAGTGTAAGAGATCTTCCAATATTGTCCTCGTGAAATATTAAAGGTCGGAACAAAAGCCTTTTGCGAACAGTTCCATAACCTGAGGTTTAGCATGAGTAGCGCACAGGCCTCGTTCCCGAGGTTAATAACAGCCTAGCTGGTCTGAGTTCTCTTTTAACAAGGTACGTTTAGAGAGGAGCGGATGAGCCAACCAATCACGGTTTTACTCAGGACCACAAAAGCCTCACATCGTCTGAGAACAACGAGTCGTAATTACGGTTTACTGCCAGGGAAGGCTGCGGCCAGCCCACAGGTCAACCCTGGTCAGCATCGGTAATCCGTCAATTAATATCGTCTCCCAACGTAAATGTGCACAAATGACCTGATTATAATTGACCTATGACCTGACCGTTACAGAGGCACCAGAACAACACCGTAGGGAGAGAGCGGCCTGCACACCTGCAGCAGACTACAATATGAGAGGCAAGATCAATTCCGGATCATCACAGGGGAGTTGAAACTCTGTTATCAGGATTAAGTAGCTATCTAGCACAGGATTAAATGGTTATCCACTACGATAACAACACCTTCACTGGAAGAAAATGAGGTAACGATTGGCGTTGCTGAATGGTGGTAAGCTGTACATAAAGAGGGACGCGGGTTGGGTACCTCACAGCCAGATAGATGGATCTGGCCTTCCTGTTCACGTGAACAACCAGTTTAAAGAACTTTGATTTGTGTCTGGTTTACGACAGCGACTCCGGAGCAAAAACTGGATGAAAGCATCAGCTGCTTAGTCTATTAATACAAGAATATGAATACAAGAATAAATATGAAAATTATTCTATCCCTTCAGATCCACTGATAGGTTAACTGGAGTTAATAAAGAGAGGATTTCTATACAGCAAATTAGCAGATAGTCACTAAAGTGAGGTGGATAGAAAGCAAGACCAAGAAAACTGTAAGGAAATATGTAATGATTAAACCTGATGATGAAGACGATCCTAAAAATTAAGAATTTTTGAGGACGATTTACCTGATGAATAGTTCTCTGGCGTCGGTACAACCGCACCCAAACTACCATTACTTCGTTCTTATTCAGTAATTATCGCTCACATCGTCGGATTAGCTCTTAATTTTGCTCTTAAACCAGATTTCTGGTACGTTTATTTAGGAATTTTTTATATGTTTTCCTTCATTCTATTGTGTGGTTTAGTAGGGTATCTTAAGTTTTATATTTCCTCTTACAACTCTCTCTCTCTCTCTCTCTCTCTCTCTCTCTCTCTCTCTCTCTCTCTCTCTCTCTCTCTCTCTCTCTCTCTCTCTCTCTCTCTCTCTCTCTCTCTCTCGCTCTCTCTCTCTCTACTTTTCCATGTCTTCGTTCCTGGTATGGTGTTTGCCACTCATCATCTCCACTGCCTCACTCTCCAAGCTACCCACCCACCAGCCAGTATCAAGATTCACACCACAACCACAATACATCACGCCAACAATCACAACCATTTGCATAAATCATCGAGGAGAGAGAGAGAGAGAGAGAGAGAGAGAGAGAGAGAGAGAGAGAGAGAGAGAGAGAGAGAGAGAGAGAGAGAGAGAGAGAGAGAGAGGGGGGGGGGTAGATTCAGAGGCAAACCATTCCCTGGAAAAGATTAACATTCGACACCAGTGTAATGAACTGTTGGCTTTACTGATTGAGTGGAAGAATATGTGATCATGTGAGGAGTCTGATGCGACCATGATGTCTACATCATGCTGTAATGCTCTCTCTCTCTCTCTCTCTCTCTCTCTCTCTCTCTCTCTCTCTCTCTCTCTCTCTCTCTCTCTCTCTCACACACACACACACACACACACACACACGTTAGTGTTATCCCAGACAAAGTTCCTAATATTCCCTTATCTAATGATTAAGAAAAAAAGAATCCTGTCTTATGGCTAGCGCAGCCTGGATGTAATTAGCGTCCATCAACACAAGTGCCTTCATTGCTCTGACGTGGAGGGAGCAGCAGAACTTAACGTACATCGGTAAAACCTACAGAAATGATCATATCCCGTATATATCCTGAGTCTCTTCCTGCCCCATTACCGAAGCATGATGATAATAATGATGATGATAATAATAATGATGATGATGATGATGATTTCTAACACAAAACAATAATCGCTGATCATATAGATTCTCAGTACTTGCTGGCATGACGATGGAAAGCAATTACTGTAAATTGCTGATTGGAAACACAATGGTTAATTTACATACGCATTAAGCGATAATATAACTTGCCTGTAAAGCTCGATATGTGAGTTATAATACCAGAGGCGGGGTGAGGGAGGGAGGGAGGAAGGGAGCGGATATTATAATAATGGAAAATGACACACATAATTCCGGAATGTTCTGGGTTTTATGGCTTATGTTTATACCTTCCGTTAAAATCATTGATACCACACATGACCTGCTGCCTACCGCTACAACACCACAACCTGCCTGCCCACTGTGCACTCACTGTCAGCCACTTCTACCAAATGGCGAGTCCCATTTCTGTGTATGCAGGATTACATATATATATATATATATATATATATATATATATATATATATATATATATATATATATATATCACTTTTAATCATTCTTCACGATCCTTTACGAAAGCGTGACCTTTGGTTTAGTCTTCAAAGGCCAGGTCAAAGTCCAGGCCATTATATAAACCCAAGGGTCGTTACGTGGACTATAGAGACAACACACTGAGAGGAGAGATATTCTCTAGTGATGATGTTGTTCGCTCCAGCAGTCGTCAGACGGGAGGCTGGTAGTGTTGTTCGCTCCAGCTGTCGTCAGACTGGAGGGTGTCGTTCATTCTCGTCAAGGGGTTGTTTTCCCACTCTCATCCTTCTTGGACAGTTATCTCAAACTCTTGATCAGCGACTGGTTCTCAGGTCTTCAGTTTGCCGTCGTGTGCGCAGCGAGGGGCATCTGTTTCATCCATTATGGGAGCATCAGTTCTTTATCAGTATTCGCCTATCAGTTGTCTCCCTTTTTGGGTAATGTGATGATACATCCGCTTCTTTTTCCACCGGAGATACCATCACTTGAGTACGTCATCCCAGTGCCGTAGAAATCATCAAATCAAGAAAGAATTAAGACAGTGATCAATTCCTCCACATACCAGCAAGTCTTTCCCAGGTTCTTCATAGGTTTTCTCAAGGTCCTCCCAGGTCTTCCCAAGGTCCTCCCAGGTCTTGCCAAGTTCCTCCTCATTTCCTCCTCAGGCCTTCCCCAGGTCTTCCCCATGCATGCCCTAGATAAATCCTTAAACAACTTAGAAAGAAGCAAACAATATTGTAGTTAATTACTTATGTCTCCACCAGGAAGGTTAGACAGTTTGGAGGAGATACAACACCTGACAGATTAAATCGTTGAAATGTACTGAATATGATGAACTGACCAAAAACCATCGCTCGACCGTGATGATTACACAAGAAAGGAAATGGAAACAATGAGGACAAGGGCTGTACGCTATACATCCACACCCCACGCACGTGTGTGTGTGTGTGTGTGTGTGTGTGTGTGTACGTCGGCTCATACTGACCATGAGTGGCTGACTCCGTGCGGATGTGAAGACCAGCATATTTCTGGTCGTTGACTCCACTGTACACGTGAGCACGCAAGCACATGCACGTCAGCCCTGAAAACACACAATACACAGACAGACAAACAGAAACAGGCATAAGCGTAACCTGTGAAATGATATTTGCTAAAGTTTTCAAATTAGTTTTCTCATGAGGGGATGTTAAACCAGGAACATAATGAACAATTCTTAGATTTAGATTGTTAAGAAAAGCACGAGATATACCAGTATAAAAGCACGAGATATACCAGTATAAAAGCACGAGATATACCAGTATAAAAGCACGAGATATACCAGTATAAAAGCACGAGATATACCAGTATAAAACATATACTGTCTTATGACAGATTTACACACTTTTCCACTTCGTATATCATTACACACAAAAATTGTGTTTTAAACACAAATAAAAACTTTCCCTAACTTCCCAGACCAGACGAAAAGTTCGATAATCGAGCCACTTGTCTGAAGCGACGCGGAAATTCTAAGATCCAGATGAAGCAAAGGAATCCGGCCAAGAGAGAGAGCAAGGGCCCTCACCCCGGTGGTTCCGGATGCCGTAGCAAGGTCCAGGAGACGTCAGGTGCGTCCTGCAGCCTTGAGACGTTTATAACATGTCCTTAACATTAGCTGCGGGAAAATAGAACCAGAAAATGTCTCTAGACAGACAGAGAGGAGTGGGTTATAACGAAGAGTTTAGGCAACACATTATACTATCGGCTGAGAGAATGTACGTCACTTGACACGTAGTGGTTAAGTCAGCCTCTACAGGAGGAGGAGGGAGTTCAAGAACCTCCAGTATGGCTGACAGTTACAGATGGTATAGCTGACTGTCTGCCTGCTTCTCTCTGTTTCATTTGAATATTAATATGTCTGGAAGTTTACAAACATATATATGCAACCACAGGTGACAAGATGTCTCTAAGGAAATCAGGTAACTGCCTCAGTTCTGACAGGCAATGATTTGAGTGAGTGGGTTTTCCTCTTGTCTTCAGAGAAGGTCAACAGTGGTTCAAGGTTTATGTAGACGAAAAGACCATAAGATGGGAAAGAAATTCTTCTCTGTGTTATTGATGGGTTCATCTTAGATCTGCCTCTCTTCCAAATGGAGTAATTCACCATTGTGTTGCATCAGAAATTCAAATTCCCACTTTCGTTTATACAGTAATAGGAAGCATTTCCACCGTAAAGTCCAAAGATTGTTGTTTCATACTTTTAGTAATACATCACATCATCCGGTAAATCTTTTAACATAATCATGCACTCGTATTTCTCTACTTGAGGTAAGGTCATCGTGGAGATGGGGTGACAGAAGAGGTACCGTATTGTACCATGCGGTACCTGGAGTGATGGAGGAGGTACCGTATTGTACCATGCGGTACCTGGAGTGATAGGGGAGGTACAGAAAAGTGTCGTACGGTTCATGGTGGGAGGATGGAAGGATGGGTGAGGGAAGGATGTGGCGGGCACAGCTCTGGCCAGACCAGTGTGCAAGCTGCGCTGATCAGTCACTGAGCAAGACGTCTCGCCAACACTGATATATGGCCGGGTTTACCAGGCAGGGAAGACGGCTTCTGTATCTTGGACAGATCGTCTTGTGCCTTGCTCTCTGCTTCTTCCTTTAACTTCTGCCTCTGTCAATCATTCTCCTTCCTTGCTCTTCGTTATTGTCGCTTTTCTGTGTCACAAGAGACATTTCTATTAATCTGGACTTGTGATCGTAGCCGGTGACTGAGATCCGGATCTTAGAAACAGAGGAGCCACAGGAGCAGGGAAGGTCACGGAGGACACAGGACATCTCCTGACCACAGTGAGTCGCTGGGATAACCTTATCCTTCAGGACCTGTTACTAGGACCCCGGTGGCTGGCACATCAGTAGGCAGGACACCACCAGGGTCAGAATGAAGCAACTCCAGAACTTTTATTTCTAACGAGCTCCTGCACTTGGCTCCGTGAGTCAGTAGCCCAAATGAGTGGCTTCAAGCGCGTTAGAGTCCTCAGGGAGCCTGGAGGGAAAATCCATAATGCTGAGTTTTAACGGTGTTGGGTTCGCGTTACTAGCAGGGGAACGTTCTCCCTTGACTCTTGGTTCTGGGGACATGTAGTGTGCGCGTGTGTATGTACAATGGGAAGGAAACCCCTTGCCATGGTGTTCCATCTCTTAAACTAAAAATAATCAGCTTCGCAGTGAGTAGGATTCGAACCTACGCGGGAAGATCCCATCTGATTTCTAGTCAGACGCCTTAACCACTCGGCCATCACTGCCTGGCGGTGGTTTTCAAGAACCTTTGTATTGTTTAGAAGCGTTCATGACGGTAATGAGAATTCCTAAAAAGCTGACAGAAGATGGATTAATCTAGAGAAATCCTCCGCATAAAAAGATATTTCTTAATCTTTTCTAAATCCTCTAAAATGTCATATCTAGCAGACCCAAATTTGTTCGTTGCAAGTCACTGTTTAGATAATTATTGTTCTAGTTGTAAGTAAAGCAGGTTATGTTTTAAGCCAAAATGTCCAGTGAATTCTCATCTTCAGCTTTGATCTACGTATTTTTCGTGTGAAGTATTGATCATGAAGAGGAAATATTCTTCCAATATTACTTAAACTGTGGTATTATAGTGGTGGTCACCATACCCAGACCTGGCCTTAGATGTCAACGTTGTTGTAACATTAATGGAAGTCAAGTGGAACATATGAGAGGAAATCACATCAAGTGTGACATTCTCAACCAAAACACAGTCGCCACTACATCCATGTGGACACCCTAACCACCTCCTGCTGGTGGTGGTGGTGGGACGACCACAGCTTCTACTGGAGGTAAGCAAGTGGCTGAATGTCCCGTCAGACAAATGGTCTCAGCTCGTGAGACTGACTAGTAGAGAGGCAGGAGAAGAGCGGCCAGGGGTTGTCATGTGGCCCCGAGGGACACAATAGTCAAGAGTGGTCACTGGTGGTACACACACAGACACGACTCGTCTTCTGTAGATCACACGCTCGGTTGCGTCAAGGTGTGGAAGGTACGTTCATAATATGAACATTTTCATTCAGTTTGTATATCCATGCGAACTTCTGGAAGGTTTAAAAATCTTATCTGAAATATCACGACTCTTAAATTTTTACAAGGATGAAGGAACGAATCAAAACAAACTGGCGCGTGGACGAAGTTTAATGATTCTTGGCTTCCGTAAATTGATTCGCAGAAAATTCAAGTTGGAAGTTAGAGCAAAGTTGAGCGTCTGTATCTCTGGGATATTTTACACTGTCGCGA
This sequence comes from Panulirus ornatus, assembly GCF_036320965.1. NCBI lineage: Eukaryota > Metazoa > Arthropoda > Malacostraca > Decapoda > Palinuridae > Panulirus > Panulirus ornatus. The sequence continues at coordinate 1,257,621 of NC_092253.1, read as the reverse complement.
ATAATTCTTTATTGACATCTCTGGAGCCAAGCGAGTTACCATGCACTTCAGAGAAGTTAAATATCTGGCAATGGCTAAACATACTTTTGAGCAAACCAATAAACGTCTTGTAGTGAAATGATTAAGAAATCCTACAGTAGTGGAGGTAGTAGTAGAAGTAGTAGTAGTAGTAGTAGTAGAAGTCTCATTGTATTAGTCGATTGGTGGTAAGATCAGTTGTCGTGTTCTGTTGTGAGCCTTATATTAGCGACCCTGGCTAATGGGGAAGGAGACAGAAGCAATGCGACATTAAGAACAGAAACAACAAAACCATCTTGAGTTGGAGACACTGTATGTGGCAGAACAACAGTGAACACCACAGGTAGTGGGTGAGTGACTGCTTCAGCTCAAGGGATCAACATTGAGAGTCATGGCGGAGATGAGACCGATCGTTTGCTCAGTTTAACGAAAACAAAGTCACTTTAGATCCCAGCTGGCGTCACTTCCGGGGTCAACTCCATGTTTTAGGCCCAGACTACAATCACTGAGGCGATATCTGGTTAATGTTCGTAGCTCTCACTTGAAACCTTATCCATGGATGTGTAGTCTTGATTGTGTACAGAAGAAGAACTGGAACACAAGAAAGGAAAGAAAGCTTTAATGGAGAGAGTTGAAGGAACAGGAGACGGCTACAAGCGTCAGCTTCGGTCGGTCACACAGTAGCGAGATGCGTACATAAGTACGTTTGTTTGTTACCAAACTCAGAAATTTATCAAATTTTTGGACAAAACTTTCAGGTTGTGACAAAACTTGCGAAGGAGCAGTTAACTTCTTTCCGGCAGAACAATTTATACAGACTTGTGGGAAACTACTGCAGATCTGTGTGAAGCAACGGCTTCCACTGACGCGAAACGATGGTGCAAGTGGGGGAAGTGAAGGCTGGACTCGATTTCAATGCAAGACAGTTCCAGGATCTTGTTCGCCATGACAAAGATTCCGGAGCAAAAACAGTCTGGAGTGGACCTATCGGGGAAATCTAGAGCTCATGGTGAGTGGACACAGATGTTTCAAATATGATCAGGTTGGGCAGGAAGCCATCCGCTGCTTTCTCCCAGTCTACAGAGTAAAGGAATCCTGGAGGAGAACTTCCACTAGTGAAAGGGTAACAGGGGTAAGAGAAGGCGGGAGTCTGCCCCAGAAGGCAAGCGCTCCTGTCGACGTCTTGGAGTGTGGACACCTACGTGAGGTGGTGCACCAGTAGTGCACTCGCCACCAGGGCTGTGTTCCAAGACAGGTTGTGTGGGACGAGTACCCATTGCTGACCATATTCTTTCATCGCTGACCTGTCACTGTCTCTACTGTATACTTACTTTGGGTCACTATCCTTCCAGACACTGACCTCATGTCTCCCCTCCCAAGGCACTGACCCCATGCGTCTCCTCCCCAGGCACTGACCCCATGCGTCTCCTCCCCAGCTCTGACCCCATGTGTCTTTCTTATGCAGCCACTGAATCTGTTGTGCCTTTGCTATGCAAGCACTGACCTCCTTTCTCCTAGCAACTCAGGAACTGAACTGTCTGGCCACCCACCAGCCGCTGACCTTATGTGACCGCAATATTTGGCACTTATACAACTCCGCCTTCACTGTACAAGCACTTGCACCATGAGTTTATGTATTGCTCCATAAGAACATCTGTTACACTGTGAGTGCATCTGCTACGCCATGAATGCATATTGCACTTATATAAGTGCATCTGTTACTCTATAAGCGCTTCAGGTGTACTACAACGACTCTTAAGTCACTCCAAGTTTTCTTTGTCTGCTGTAAGTGTGAGGTAACAACTGCGAATTAATTCCGCTCACTGTAAGAGAGGAAGGGAAAGGCAGAGCAAGTATCAAGAAAGATGGAGGAGGAAGGAAACGAAGAGTTAACAAAAAGGGAAATGAGAGGAGGAGGAGGAGGAGGAGGAGAAGGAGGACACAGAAGGATAGAAAGATGGGAAAGAAGAGAAGGAAGGAAGAGGTGGGTGAGTGGTGGGGGGTGAAGGAGAAAGGGCGGAGGGGATGTACACTGGACAAAGGACTCTAACTGGGTCGTGGGTTGGGGAGGAGGGGGCTGGACGCATCACTGTTGACCCCATGGTCGTCGACTTATAATTCATCTTCGATTATTCTTATGTCAATAATCTGTGTGAAAGTCTGTCATGACTCATGTAAAGCTGAAACCTTTCTATCTATTGCTGAGGACAATGGCGTTGGGATCAGTCGTTTGTATGTTTGTATCATGTTTATGCAAATGTAAGATGTTTGAATACAATATCCATTTTAACAAAGCGATGATTTAGCTTTATAGTTTTTTGTCAGAAATTAATCACATGAATTTGTATGAGTTATCAACACATTTTACGGTTGTTGCAGCTATTGACACAGAACAGAGCCCATGATTACATGGAGATAATTCCGAAATCTACTTTTTATTGGGATAACTGCAGCTGGTGCAGCAGGTCCACACGAGGCACCAAGCCAGGGTGTCACTCATGTGTGACTTATGGCTTACCCTCCAAGCCTTGTAGTGGGTCGTCCAGGTGAGACGCCATGCCAGGGTGTCAGTCATGTGTGTGGCATTTGGCTTGACCTCACACCAGGAGAATCAGTCGTAACGTTTAAGAGTTTCCGGAACCTTAGACAAAGTGACACTATAAAGGAAACCATCTACCGGAGAGAGAGAGAGAGAGAGAGAGAGAGAGAGAGAGAGAGAGAGAGAGAGAGAGAGAGAGAGAGAGAGAGAGAGTGTTTTGGAATTGATGATTCCCGCAAAACAACTAATGGGTTCGTCTGTGAGGGAGGCGGAGGAGGACACCAGGAGTCACTGAACTCGAACATTGTGGTGTGAGGCCCAGGATATCCGGGTCAGGACTGGAGGTAACAACACCCCATGAATACTAACACCGTCATGGGTTGGGTGATGCCACACAATTGAGAATCTTGGCTACTACACAAAATACGATTCACGATTCACTATCACGAATCACGACAGCGATGCCTCTACTCCTACAACTGAAATAATAAAGACATCTCTTTGAGGTAAACGTCAATCTGTGTGGCTCTGAACGTCCTGTGATATTTATATTGCTAAGCTCAGATACAGGTAATGGATTGTACACGAGAACCACAAGTCCTGACGCTGAGTTGAAGCTGAAGGACGAGTGACAGGAACACCGAAGTCTGGCTAGACGTTCACGGGTTGAGTGACGTGTTATATGCCAGGAATTAGTGAGGGATTGGAAGTTTTCCATACAAAGGGTTAGTAGATACCCTGAATGGTTACTTTTCAAGGGATTAGAAGTTGGATTTAGACTGAAGGAAGGTGGTGCCGTCTCCTGGGAAAAGGGATGCATAGAATTGCCACTGAACAGAACAGTCTGCATAGAAACACATCTACGTGTACATTGTACATGGAAACGGTGTGTAGGGTATAAAGGGAAACACGTACATGAGCGGGTATCCTACACCAGTACAAACTGCAGCAACAGAGTGTGTCCCAGCTAGTCTGACGCTGACCATCAACCAGCAGAAGTTCAGACTCATCGTATGACACGTTTTGAACGCGTTCACAACATGAGAGGCAGCCAATCAGCATGTGTTGCTCCAGTACTTACCCTGTTATTATACCGTATGTTACAACCTGGAGGATACTTTATATGATTTGATATCCGTAGAAACATAAAAAGCCACCTTTACGTAAGTTCCACCGAATCATATCTCACGATACGTTCACTAAATTGATGACAGGTATTTAAAGTGGGCACTAGAAGGAAAATAGCCAAGAAAGAAACTTATATGTGACGTAAGGAAAGATGAAGTTCATATTAACTTCCACCATCCATTATCCACAGCCACAGCACGCAACACTACCATTATAATGCCATTATGGGACCCTCCAGTGATTTATGTTCTCAGAACAGAAACAGAGAAGTAGCCATTAGGTTTACAATCACTGCGACGCATATTTTACTTACGTCAGCGATGATGGAGGCTGGGGAACATTCGTCGTCCACCACCACACTCTGTCATGATACCATCATCTCTCCATCATGGGACCATACATAGATTCATATCACTTCTGACTGACTGTTGACAACACAGAGGAAAGGTTACTCCCCTACCACGTGTCAACACCTCCCGGAGGACCATCAGAGGTTCTCACTAACCCAGGAGTCTCCCCAACACAGTAGCCTCCATGGCTGAGGCCAGACCTTGTAGTACGTTAAGTGACGCACCTTAGGAGAGAAGCCTCCAGCTCAGGTCCTCATTCTCACACAAGGTTGTTACGAGCAAGAGGAGAAAGTGATACTAAAGACTGGAACAGAGGCATTGACCCTCCAGCTAGTGTTCACACACACTCACACACACACACACACACACACACACACACACACACACACACACACACACACACACACACACACACACACACACACACACACACACACACACACACACACACACACACAGAGCAGACACAAGGGTAAGTACTGAGCATGTTGCAAGGCCTCGATCATTAAGGATATAATTACAATAATTACAGAGTTGATCCTGTTGCATCATGTCTTTCACCTGCATCCTCTAATGTGCAAGAGAGCCACCTCTGAGGCAGGGCTAATGCCTGCACCTTGGTGATCACATGATTATGTAAATAGCAAGATCCAATGTATCATATTGTCATCACTCAGTCTTGTGTGTCTGTAATTACTTGTTTCGGATGACACTTGATGAAGATGAGGATGTTGGAGACTGGGCTCAAGGAGGCACAGGCATGAGAGACATGGGTACTGATGTTGTCCTGTACCTGGCTGTATCTGTGTTAACAACTTGTTCATGCTGATATTTCGTGAGTCTTGCTATGCTATATATGTTGACTGATGGCAAAGATTTGGCTACTTTTCCTGATCAGTGTATCAACGTACAATATTATCTGAAGTTTTTGTCAGATCAACAGTTCTGAAAGTGGTATTATCTGTAAACCCTTAAAGTAAATCGGTACAGTTTCTGGATATATTCCTATGACCTTTGATATGACATATAAATGTCGGGTCATATGCCAGGCCATCATATGCGAAGGGCTAGCCGACCTGCTCAAGTTGCTCAAATATATTTTACCTATGATTTATATATCTGTATTATGTAAACATCTCAAACGCTCTTTTGAATCATGTGAATTTATATAACTTATGTAAACAATTATATGTGCCGGTGATTAATCTAATATTCTATAAATCGTTGTCATCGGTTCTGATACCTTCATATCTGTTCTACTTTTATTTCAGCAAGCTCAATGATATACATCCCCCACCCCCAACACCACCTCCACCACCACAACGTCTGAGGAGGAAGAAAAATCCACACCTGACGCATCCAAGACGACGACATAAAGACACCTGAGGATCTATTGTTTCCACGGTGGAGAGGCAGTCAACGCTTCCACGAACTCTGATGAAGATCTTCTGCTGGGAAACTAAACCACAGAGTTAATAAGTAGAAAGATATTGAAATACAGAGAAGTACACAAAGACCTATACAGAAAAAATCGAATATGTTTAACCACCTTGACACTTGCCAAAACACATACCCATACGCCCACATACACACATATACGCACATCTATATCGAAAACATTTACACATACACACAGTCACATGTAAAATGAGTACATTTACACTACGTATACAGAAACACACTTATAAAATGTTAGATTAACAGACAAACAGACAGGCAGGCAGAAAGACGCACCACACTTAAAAGGATACAACATTACCTTCATTTACACACAATAACACGTAATATAAACCCTCCCACATACACCACCGTCATACACTCCTGACAACCTTCATGTCTCCCACCATACAGATACACTCTATACCTTAACAAGTCAGCAATATGTCGACCTCTTCTCCATATTTCTCTAGGAAACATTAAGGAAAAAACAGAGGTAACGTAAGGAGCATCAGTGAATGGAACAGATGGTAACGTGGAACAGGGGTGGAACAGGTGATGAATAAAAGTGAGTGTTCTGGAGGACGGGTGAATGTGTTAAGTGATATTCGTCTTGGACATGTGAAACCCTGGGCATTGCCCTGTACAGGAAGGTCTTCGAGCTATTTACAACGTAAGTCGGAAGCGAGACACAGGTCAGGGGCCATAAACTCTCTTACATCTGGCTGAAGGGCTGAACGCTGGGGCAACAGTGTCACAAGATGTGGCCTGATCATGACACATGGTGTGACCTTATAATGACACACGGTGTGGCTTGATAATGACATACGATGTGATTTCATAATGCCACAAGATAAGGCCTCATGATTAACGAAGTCTGGACAAACGTTCTGAGATAAGATAGGTTTATTGCATTCTCCTCAAGAGCAGTGGTAGAGAATGCCTTTGATTATAGGTTTTTCTGTACTTGAGATTAATTACCTGAAGAATGACTCCTTCCCTGGACAGTCGCTCAACGAGCCACTTGGTCAACGACGTATAACCTCAACGAAAAAAATCTGTTCGACAAGTCATCCATTCGACGTCTCATCCACTAACATCGTTTATCATGATGATACCTTTTTGATACCGCCTACCACTCTCACCTGTCCCACCCAAGACCAGACCATCATCCACCACCTCTCCCACCTAGCTCCCAGCCGTCATCCACCACCTCTCCCACCTAGTTCCCAGCCGTCATCCACCACCTCTCCCAGCCTATATCCGGCCTTCACCCAACTCATCATTCACCCAGGGAGTGAGTGGCTCTGGTACCACACATACAACCATATGCGTCCACTTCGTAGAGGAGGGGCGTCCAGTGCAGTACCTGTCAGATGGTTGGGATTATTGCCCAGTTCCACACCAACACCTGCTTCATGTCCTACTGAGTCTTCTGCAGGTGTTCTCTCCATTGCTCACCTGCAGTCGGAAGCGCTGATCTGCGCCTGGTTAGGTTGCCAGCAGTGGGCCTCACATGAAAGGTTCAACCATTAGTTTCTTGCATCTAATAACATTAGTTTATCAAGTCGTTTATACTGTATACTACTTGAATCTATTCTGATTATTAATCCTGCTATTAGTAAGGGATTATCTTAGTTTATCAAGTCGTTTATATTGTATACTACTTGAATCTATTCTGAATATTATTCCAGCTATTAGCAAGGGATTACTGTATTCTACTTGAATCTATTCTGAATATTAATCCAGCTATTAGTAAGGGATTATCTCCTCGCCTAATGACTTGGTCCTCGCTGAAGGCGGCAGTGTGTATATCAGATGAAGACAGGTGCAGTGGAGTTAACTGGCAATTAGCAAGGCAACAACGTCTCCTGGTTATCTCTTCACATAGCAATGTAATGCCTTAAAAGTTACCAGTACGATTGTCCGGACACACGAACTGTCTCAGTAAAGTAAGATATCTAACTGTGTGTCGGCAGAGGGAAATAAAACGAAATGGTATGTAGAACGTACCGTGTGGGGTACGAAATCCCTGTAAACAATTATGACGACACATACATGACTTGTTGCGTAGCTGTCTTGTCTGAGGAAAGATTAGATCAACCTTGTTCTTCATTTATATCTAGATTAATGAAGAAACTCATTAACCTTGTTGAACTAATTGGACCGTGGAAGTCTGTATTGTCTAGTTGGATACAATGTAATGCAGTTTTGAGAGAGGTGGTCTGTCTGATGATGGCCCGAGTCAGAAATATTTTTACTTCATGGTGAGTTTTAATCTTGCAGTTTTGATGTATATATATATTGTTATGATAGATCATATTTATCGATGTCCATAAACGGTACTTGCAAACAGTGCTTCTCTGTGCTGTGGTTAACACTGGGTGAGGAAAATGAGAAAATCATGATTCTTTTTAACACGTAGCGACGCTCCGGCCGACCGGGTGGGTGTTGGATGATGCATGAGAAAAACAGATTGTGAAGACCATTAGGCTGGTGACTGGGGAGACTGAAGATGCGTTAGTCTGGGAATTACATGTAAGAAGTGTACACAATATCAAAAATTATAATTAAATGTGATCAAAGGTAATTTGCGTTTGATGAAGATGGTCGTGTTAATTAATGAGCAAAAAGTGATTATTTTCGCCAAACTCTGACTGGAAATATGATTTATTGAGATAAAAAAGACGTGATTAAAATTTTAAACTTAGTGTTTCTGAAAAACATACTTCTGAAAATGATAGATATATTTTACGTTAAAAAAGAGTTAACGCTTTGCATTTTTTTGTCAATCCTTCATAAATTGCTTTCGTTTAATGTGTGTGCATGTGTGTGTGTGTGTGTGTGTGTGTGTGTGTGTGTGTGTGTGTGTGTGTGTGTCAGTATTGGGTACCAACCAGACTCTAACCCTCACGAGGTCACACAAACCTTGTTAGCTCTCCGTTGTTCAGTATACATGGAAGTGGAGATATGGTTAGTGCAGCTGGGCTCTGCCCATTACCCTCCAGCTTATTGCAATCATCTCTTTGATAAAGGTCAGTTTACCTCCCAGATGTGAGGCCAAGTGTTAGTCTAACCTTAGAAATGAATATGACGTGAGATTACAATCCAGAATGAATAAAATAAACACGAGTGAAAGCTAGAATATGTCACTTACAAACATTAGCTTATTCTGGAGCACAACACCAAAACATTGTTTCAATATTTCGATGAAATGGAAATAAGGAAAGTCTTTATGTGCTGATCAAAATGATCTGTTTCAAAGTGGGATTAAAGTGTCAAGTTCATTCCTTATTGAGTCATAGCAATTATCACTAAAACCAACCCCAGTACAGAGAAATGACAAGAACACATTAATAGACTACATAATCTTTATGATATCAGGAGCAGAAACTACAACATCAACAACAACAATGTTAATGATAAGCGTAATGAATAATGATAATTGTTAAAGTTGATAGTAACATTAATGAATACCTTTCTAGCTACAAGAATTGTGTAATGAATCTACGTAAGACAACTGCAGAAGATATGGTGAGGAGTGTGTTTATTGTGGAGGTCACGACTCAGCACACTCAGGTTACATCATCTGTATTGCCAGGCTACACCTGGGGTATATTTCATCTATATTGCCAGGCTACACCTGGGGTATATTACATCTATATTGCCAGGCTACATCTAGGGTATATTACATCTATATTGCCAGGCTACACCTGGGGTATATTACATCTATATTGCCAGGCTACATCTAGGGTATATTACATCTATATTGCCAGGCTACATCTGGGGTATATTACATCTATATTGCCAGGCTACATCTGGGGTATATTACATCTATATTCTATCATTCTATTCTCTTGATTAATTACCACGAGATAAAGTACGCGTCCTAGGCAGTGGTCATACGTAGCAGGAAAGATTGACTCGATATAGTTTTTTCTCTTTATGTTTCATAAAGTTGGGTCGGATGGAGGCGACCGAGATGAATAAAAAGACTTTTAGCATATTCGAGAAAAGTTTGGGATCCGATACTTTACTCTGCATTAAGTTTATTCCCGAAATAGATTGACTCCGGGACTTTGGTGATCGTTCACTTGGGAAACGACCTCACTGTAAGAGCCATTTTTATCATTGTCTTTTTGAGTCTCGCTTTAAATGCCGCTGGCGTCCAGCTGGGTCTACATAGTCTCCAGTGTGGATACGTATACGTGCGTTTGTTGCGTTCTTGTTTACCTGTTTGTTTGTTTTTGTTTACAATTTTTGTCTGTGTATATATCTGTATGTTTCCTGTCTACGTCCTTTGTTTTCTATTTCTTTTCTGTATGTACAAATTTCGTCAAAGAATCAGAAAATTGATAACAAATTTGAATCGAGAAAGAGGATGAGGACAGAAGTTGAAAGAAAAGGAGTGAGAATATTAGATGAATGTTCATATGGGAAAATATATGAGAGAAAGGATATAAAGAAATGATATAAAGAGAAGGATATGGGAACACAAAGAAAAGACAAGTGCTTATTGAAGGAAGAAAAGCAGGAGGATTGGAAAGATGAATGAGATTAAAGTGAAAGTATAGATAAGAAATTAAAGAGGAAAGAAAACAGAAACTGATAAAGAAAACAAAGAAGGAAGACATGATATGACAAGAGAAGGATCCTGGGCTGGGGTCAGTGACGGGGGCAGACAACCTTGATCAAATGGAACATTCATTCTTAATGATATTGTAATTCAGCAGTAGCTTGATCTTCTTTTAAATCAATTACTATGAAAGGAAATTACCTTTAATCCTTACAACTTAACTGCATTTCAATCTCAGATTATAAAGTCTTTTTATTAATTTTGATTAGGGTTTCTTTCGAGGTTCGACAGGAATCAGTAACAGAGAAACAGACAGGAATATAGTTTAAGCGGAGTTGAAGATATAAACTTAGAAGGAATATCAAAATGTTCGTTTTACACTCTACTGATGTGGAGGAAATTGAAATGATTAAGTAAAGAACGTGTCGAAACTGATGACTGGATGCATGGGGGTTAGAATTCACTATCACGTAATCACACACACACACACACACACACACACACACAGCTAGCAGTAATATATCACCTTTTAACAGTATGAAAACAAAGAGAGGATATAAGAACAAAAGAGTTAAGACGGAAAGAGGAAGGGGGTAAATGAGAGGAGGAAATGGATAGAAAACAAGAGAGAAAAGTTTAGAAATAATATTGTCGTCCACAACAGCAGGAGGAGAGGGTAGTCTTACCTGCCTGACCTGTCCAAACTGGTCACACCTGTGACCTGTGACCTGGTTCACGCCTCCCAAGATAGTGAGTGTGTGTGTGTGTACGTTTAATATACCTTTAATATGTATACTATTATGCGTATGAACGAAGCATGAATATCATGTGATTCGTTTTTACGTAAACACTGGATAATGGAGGACACATATTTACATAAGTGCAATGCTTATATACATATTTCTACACAAACACGTCAAAATTCTATATAAATAAGATATTTCCTGTTAAATCATGGTTTATAATGAACGAGTCCAGATTACCGTAACCACCTCCTACATGGTTTCTTTCACTAGTTACTAGCTTTCCCTGAAGATGGCAGTAGTGGCAACTTTTGACAACTGTTGAAACATAGTGATGTGAGGCTGTTTTCCTGCCTGAGTAGACCCTCCTGGTTTTAGTTCACCCAGACTAGTGGCGTTTGCTGGATGTAGGGTTGTACCGTCGTGATCAAGGGTCGTACCGTCGTGATCAAGGGTCGTACCGTCGTGATCAAGGTCGTACCGTCGTGATAAAAGGTTGTAACGTCGTGATTAAGAGGTTAAAACATCCAGTGAGGATGTCTACTATCGTCTAACTGGTCATTTTCCAGTGTATCTGTGTCCTGTAGTGTCCACCAGAGGGCTGAGACTCTCCCCGCTGTAGTTCCTAAATCACAAAGTTTTCCATCAAATTTCTCTGGAACTGAAGGAGATAAAAAGTTTATGGTGCAATACTGGAAGTCCATAAGATAATACAAGGTTTTTGGATGTGTTAATCTTCCACTATAATTCAAGCCTCCGGCAACATCTTAGTTTGTCATTACAATGAATTTCTTCCTCTCTATCCAACCAATGAAGGTTTTTACCACATTTGATATATCATTCATATACTGGAATATAGGTTTATATGGAACGATAGTACTCATAAAAGATAAAGATGTTTCTGCTAGTTTCACACATGTTGCGTAAACCTGACCGTTGTTGTTGTACTGTGTTGTACCACCTGACCCGTGTCACTGTACTGTGTTGTACCCACTGACTCCTGTTGTTGTACATTGTTGTACCACTTGGCTTGTGCTGCTGTGTTGTGGATGACCACCAGCCTATCAGTGCAACACTCGGCCTCAAGGTATGTGCTCACTTTCCTGTGTTCCACAAGTTACTTCGTCATTTATCATTGTTCTCGTTCGTAATGGCTTTATCCTCTTAGTGTTGTATAGAAAGCTGACATATCAGGTCACTTCTTAACATCATGGGAAAAGAAAGTCGATGATAAAGTTCATCTTATTCCATACGTATTTCCTCCGTCTTCTTGCTCTCCTCCATCACTCCTGTCCCACACTTACCTCTCCCCGTCTCTCTCTCTCTCTCTCCCTCCCTCTCTCTCTCTCTCTCTCTCTCTCTCTCTCTCTCTCTCTCTCTCTCTCTCTCCCTCAGTCACCAGTGTTTACAGCCGGCCAGCCTGAGTGACGGCATCGTTCTCATAAACACAGTGAGGCGACCGTTCGTCACGGCTGGGCTGGATTCGTCCGCTTGTCGCCGACTCTCCCTGGAAGTGTTGAAATCCTGGACCATCGCCTGATGGGGTCTAGCGTATCCCAGACATACCCAGAATGTCTTTGCCTGAGAGAGAAGAACAACTTAATCTTGTTCAGCTTTGTTTCCCCAACACTTCCATGAATTTTGAGATATTCCTCCACTTTTTTACTTGCTGGAAGCTTTTACTGGTTTTCACGTGAACATTGTAAAGATACTCTCGATACACTCGCGTCTGCTCAGACTGTGTACAGACCAGCTACACCCAGGTGTCCCCTCCCCCGTGGTAAGGTACCAGCCACATCCAGAGCCTCAAGTGTCACTGTGGCCGGTCAGGAGGACGCCATAGCAAAGACACACCTACCATCCCCACTCAGGCGGGACACGAACCCTCCTCCTCGAGTTTGGGGGTCCTATGTGCCATCAGGTGTGGCACTACGACCAGGAGGCCGTCTGCCAAGCGAGGAGAGGCAGGGGAGTGGGCGAGGGGAGAAGGTGGGGAGTGGCCGTGAAAGGAGCTGAGGAGTGGGAGAGAGAACAGGAAGGGATGGAGGGTATCTAGGGAAGGGAAGGGAGAGGTGAGTACTCAGATTCCTATCGTTTCCACACACACACACACACACACACACACACACACACACCCACGCACACACACACACACACACACACACACACACACACACACACACACACACACACTCACACACAAACATACTGGGGTCATATCGCTTCATACTATCCAGGAACGCGAGACGCAACGCCACTGCCGCTCTGACATTTGCAGTGAATATATTTACAGACACACAATGTCCGTCTCCTCCTTATATTTACCCAGGTATATATATTCCAGAGTCGCCGTTGGCAGCTGAGATAACCTGGAAATATATATCAAAATCTCAAATACTCGTACATAACAAACAGTTCCCCTCTTAAAATGATTTAATGTCGTCATTTCTTATTGTGATTAAAACATAAAACACTGGAATTGATTATAAAGAATTATGCGTAGTAAATACTTATCGTTCCCATCCCCCCCCTCTCCCCCCATTAACGTCAGGTGCTGTCAGTGCAAATGAGGAAGTTTACCAAGAACTACAGACAGACAGACAGTAGTGATAAGTGGACAGAAAATATTTTTTGATGGTTTTGATGGGAGGAACATCAACTGGAGTGTGGCAGAAGGTGTCACATGACGACACACAGTCATCATAGCTGGTCACACAGCACGACCAGCACGGGCCAGGACTGTAACTGGCCTCCCACTACATGGTTTCAGCTCTCTCTCTCTCTCTCTCTCTCTCTCTCTCTCTCTCTCTCTCTCTCTCTCTCTCTCTCTCTCTCTCTCTCTCTCTCTCTCTCTCTCTCTCTCTCTCTTGTGTGTGTGTGTATGTACGTGTATGCACACCTATATTTATATACTTATTCATGCATCCATTTATCAGTCAGGTGATCGATGAACCAATGTAACTATTTAAGTATGTATGTATGTATAAAAGTATGTATGTATGTATGTATGTATGTATGCATGTATAGATGTATGTATGTACGTATGTATGTATGAAAGAGTACTTATTGTGCGGATGGGTATATATGGCTGTCAAATTCTAGATTTCATGCACTGAAATGCAGCAGGAGACAGGTAAAGTATAGAGCGTTGCAGAGTTAACAACGACGTACACATCAGTGCCACACAATGGTTGTTCATCCAGAGTTAACAAAGCTTAATCACCCCTAGCTAACATGAGAGCAGTAGACATACACGATCTGCCAAACAGCAGTGATCAGTCCAGGGTTATGAAGGTCTAACCATCATGTACCAGTCAGCAAAAATATACATATACATATGCATATTTTTTTCAGGCAGCTGAATTTAGGGACGCTAGTCATGAACAAGGAAATACTAACACGCATGATGATGCATGTTGAGGGCTGCCCGTGTGGACAGACTGTGCTGGGAGCTGAGAGCAGGGCAGACTGTGCTGGGAGCTGAGAGCAGGGTAGACTGTGCTGGGAGCTGAGAGCAGGGCAGACTGTGCTGGGAGCTGAGAGATGGGAGTGGGTCATTTGAAAAATATATTCTTGTGTACTCGGATGGAACACCCGATTACCTTTCATTCAAACAGTTCAGGAAAACTGCCATCGATTTCTGTCATATTTACAAGGCTATATCATAAAACATAAAGTTGATTGAAATATGTTTCTGTTTTTACGATACAACTTTCTGAGTAATTCATTCTTTTGAACTGATGAATGACGTATTGTGGATATTACTAATGTAATGATGGTAGATACAGAGTCGTTAACTGGCGATGATTGAAATGTCCTCAGGGACATTATCAGATGCTGACACACAGGTGGATGTAACAGGAAGAAAATCTGAAATCATTGAGGATAGACTGAGAAGTGAGGTAAGGAGAGCTGGACAGAAGGAGTACGGGATAAAGAGGGGAATAGTAAGTGAAGAAATAGAGGAATTGGATATGAATGGAGCGTAGGAGAGAGACGGGATGAGGGTATGGAAGGAGTGATTGTAACAGCAGAAGACAGAACGTCACACAGTGTAAAACAAAACAACAAGGAAGAATAAAAGTGTAGTGAGGGAGGGAGCTGGTGAAGGCTGGAGTGCATCAGGGAGGGAGGGAGGGAGGGTCAGAATGCAGGGTGGAGGGAGGCGGGAAATGGAGTGCATGATTCGAGGGACCGACCCACTGCACCGAGCAAAGTACATCCTGCACACTGCAGCTTTACAGTTCGTCTTTCTTTTATTTTTTTTCTCTGCTTCCTGAACTTGTGAACAGTTCCTGAGGGCCGAGCAGGTTTGTTCCAAGGGAGAATTATTCGTTGACGTTGTGTGTGTGTGTGTGTGTGTGTGTGTTTTGGGTCCAATATACGTTATGTTTGGTGTCTGGGTCAGTATGTTCTTATGAGGGCAGCAGCTTAAGCCAGTGATAATGATTGTCCCTGAAGTCATGCTCTCTCTCTCTCTCTCTCTCTCTCTCTCTCTCTCTCTCTCTCTCTCTCTCTCTCTCTCTCTCTCTCTCTCTCTCTCTCTCTCTCTCTCTCTCCTACGCACACACGCATTGATGGATGTTGAAGTAATCAAAGAGGAAATCACTTCGATAATTTACAAACTCAAAAAAAAATTCATCACAAGGACCAGAAGGAATACCAAATATTTTCCCTAAAAACCCCACAGAAAGCAGCATTATAACTAGTGATGCTGTTGGTGAGACAAAACTTAGACGAGAACTGTGAACAATACAAGAAAACAATGCCTGGTAATCCATGCATGATAAAACAATGCCTGGTAATCCATGCATGATAAAACAATGCCTGGTAATCCATGCATGATAAAACAATGCCTGGTAATCCATGCATGATAAAACAATGCCTGGTAATCCATGCATGATAAAACAATGCCTGGTAATCCATGCATGATAAAACAATGCCTGGTAATCCATGCATGATAAAGAGAAGATCAATCATTGAAATTAACCTGAAATTGAAAACTTCAGAAATTGGAAGAAAGAGAGTAGTTAAAGATGTAGATATTCCTTGAAAACATCACAAAGGCACCAAACAAATATACTCCAAAGCTTGGCAAGAAAAATGGAAAGTCTCATCAATATTTTGCCGGAGATCAGAAACATAAAAGGTTTCAGGAATGACACTTTTATAAAGAAGGCACGGCATGTGGGCGACAGGTGAACCCAGGAGAGACAGTCATACAATGTGTGCGGTGCAGGAAACAACAACATTTGACAACATGTAAGACACACAGCGAGCGAGCACTGCTTGCTTGCCCTACGTGAGTGAGGCATAACATCGTGGAAGGTGCTCGTACATAAGTAGTTTCTTTGGTCTTATGTCCACATATATGAGAGTGGACATCAGACGTCCCTGAGGAAATCAGGCAACTACCAAAGTTCAGACGGCCGCTGATCTGAGTGTCTATCTGAGGTGAGTTTTCCTCCTGGCTCTCAGAGAAGGTCAACAGTGGTTCACGTTTTATGCAGAGGGAAAGATCTTAAGATGGGAGATAAACTCCTCTCTGCTTTACTGATGTGCTTATCTAAGATCTGCCTCGCTGCCAAATGGAGTAATTTATCATTGTGTTTTATCAGAAATTCAAATTCCCACTTTCGTTTTTGTACAGTGATTTCATAATTTGAATTTGTAAAAATATAATTCCACCTTGAAATCCAGTCTTTAGTAATTACATGACATCATACAAGAATCAATTTTACGTTACCATACAATCATATTTCCCTCCTCAAGGTACCGACAGATAATGAGCTTGAGGTGATGGAGGAGGTACCATATACCTTGTGGTACCTTGGCTTATCAGGAACTTCTATAAAGTACCATGCGGTACTTGTGGTGATGGAGGAGGTACCGTCTTGTCCCATGCGGTACCTGGAGTGATGGAGGAGGTACCGTATTGTACCATGCGGTACCTGGAGTGATGGAGGAGGTACAGAAAAGTGTCGTACGGTTCATGGTGGGAGGATGGAAGGATGGGTGAGGGAAGGATGTGGCGGGCACAGCTCTGGCCAGACCAGTGTGCAAGCTGCGCTGATCAGTCACTGAGCAAGACGTCTCGCCAACACTGATATATGGCCGGGTTTACCAGGCAGGGAAGACGGCTTCTGTATCTTGGACAGATCGTCTTGTGCCTTGCTCTCTGCTTCTTCCTTTAACTTCTGCCTCTGTCAATCATTCTCCTTCCTTGCTCTTCGTTATTGTCGCTTTTCTGTGTCACAAGAGACATTTCTATTCATCTGGACTTGTGATCGTAGCCGGTGACTGAGATCCGGATCTTAGAAACAGAGGAGCCACAGGAGCAGGGAAGGTCACGGAGGACACAGGACATCTCCTGACCACAG
Source organism: Panulirus ornatus (assembly GCF_036320965.1). NCBI lineage: Eukaryota > Metazoa > Arthropoda > Malacostraca > Decapoda > Palinuridae > Panulirus > Panulirus ornatus. Next base: position 1,240,450 of record NC_092253.1, on the reverse strand, counting down.
TGAGTCGCTGGGATAACCTTATCCTTCAGGACCTGTTACTAGGACCCCGGTGGCTGGCACATCAGTAGGCAGGACACCACCAGGGTCAGAACGAACCAACTCCAGAACTTTTATTTCTAACGAGCTCCTGCACTTGGCTCCGTGAGTCAGTAGCCCAAATGAGTGGCTTCAAGCGCGTTAGAGTCCTCAGGGAGCCTGGAGGGAAAATCCATAATGCTGAGTTTTAACGGTGTTGGGTTCGCGTTACTAGCAGGGGAACGTTCTCCCTTGACTCTTGGTTCTGGGGACATGTAGTGTGCGCGTGTGTATGTATAATGGGAAGGAAACCCCTTGCCATGGTGTCCCATCTCTTAAACTAAAAATAATCAGCTTCGCAGTGAGTAGGATTCGAACCTACGCGGGAAGATCCCATCTGATTTCTAGTCAGACGCCTTAACCACTCGGCCATCA
>NC_092253.1:1215000-1237500 GCF_036320965.1 Panulirus ornatus | reverse complement strand
TCCTCTCTGGTCCCTGCATTACCTCCTGCGTGGGGAGAGTGGGAGAGGTCAGGATTGGGAGCAAGGAGGAGAGTGGGAGGGTGAGAGAGGAAATTTTGAAGCATGGAAAGAGTTTGGTGAGAATGGGCTACGGGGCTGAGTGAGTTGGAGAGGAAATAGAGAGGGACTGTGTGAGACGGTGGTGTATAGAGTGAGGAGGGAGAGGAGGCCGGCAAACACGCAGGGTGAGGGGAAGAAGGCATGTCTGGGAGGAAACTTGGAGAGGAAACAAAGTGGTGAGATGAAAGGGGAGTGGAAAGGGGTATAGTAGTGAGACCTCTGTTAGAGTGGGTGAAGAATGAGTGGGGAGAACTGAGGAAATGTGAGCAAGGGTTGAGAAGGGAGAGCAGGAGAGGGCGAGGTGTCTGTATAGGAAAGTCGAGGTGGGAGGAGGAGAGGACTGGCTGTGTGACAGAGGGAGTGAGAGGTGAGGGAACAGTGCGAGTCGGACTAAGAGTAAAATTGAGGAGGAGATAAGACGAATGGAATGGAGGAGAGAGGAGTGGCGAAGTAAGGGACACAAGGGGAGTGGAGGAGGCGAATGGAGCAGATAGAAGAGAGGGGTAAATTCTAGGTGGAGAAGAAACAAAAATTCATACCGAGCAAACAAACAGAAAATGAACAGAAGAATGAATATGAGGAGAGGCTTTCGTGAGAGAGATGGATGGGTGGCTTGTGTCTGGTGAGGGTTGAGCAGGGTAATGTCTGGCTGCTGGCGAGGAAGTGGGAAATGGAGGAGAAGATCGTTGAGGGAAGATAAGCATGGTAGATGAGGGAAAGAAGGGAAAGACTGGTTGTGGAAGACAAGGGTACGTTCTACTGGACCCATGCATGATGATCCAGTTAAGGGCCCCACGAGCTTAGCCCGGACCACATCATGAGACGTGAGAACCTTGTGGCTTCTTGTAACGGTAGCACTTGGTTAGGATCTCTCTGGGGTAACATCAGGGCGATACCCAACGTCCTATTGCCCAGGAGGATGACCTCTGACCCGTCCCGTGTGGTAAACCAAAGGAAGAGGATGACACTGTACCTGCTCCCTCGTTGGTAACATGAATTGTGTTAACCTTACCCTGGAAGGGACGATCTTAAGGGAAGTGATTAATGTTAGTTTAAAGTTTGGTAAACCTATATTGTGGTTGTCTGAAGATGAAAAGGGAATTTTGAAATACTTATCCGAGAGAATGAAAACTGAGGGGATAGTAAAGTATATATATATATATATATATATATATATATATATATATATATATATATATATATATATATATATATATATATATATATATATACATATATATATATATATATATATATATATATATATATATATATATATATATATATATATATATATATATATATATATTTCATAGTATTCGCCATTTCCCGCGTTAGCGAGGCAGCGTTGAGAACAGAGGACTGGGCCTTTGAGGGAATGTATCTTTTTTATAATATTTATTCGGCGCATTTCTATACTTTTGGCCCAAGGCCAACCTACACCCGAACGACAAGATCGTGGACGTGGACCCTCTAGTAGGTCTACTGTTATTCCCTCATGGCTCATACCAGATGGAGTGGGGAAAAAATGACCCTCTCAACAGCAGTCTGGTGTATTTTTGCTGTAGTAGGAAGCTTGGGCTGTAGGAGGAAGCGTGGGTTGTAGCTGGAAGCTTGGCATTCAAGGTTTGAATACAACTTTTTATGGGAATAGATTCAATTTATATAAACATCCGTGAAAGGGAACCCAAGCTGTGTGTACCAAACACAAACGGAAGGACTTTCACTCGGCTCTCCAGCGAGATGTACCTTTCCTCATCTTAATGTCTTTTCTTGATCTTTCTTACGTACGACTTGTTATTGTATCTGTTGTATCTGTTATGGAATGTAAGTGAGAAAACAGTTATAAATAATCTGTTTATAATGGGTCGAGCATCTTCAGGAGATGTAATCTTCTAATGATAAACAATTCTGCTTCGATTTACCCGCAATAATTCTAAGACATAGACTTCATCTTGTGTGAAGCAGCAGAAGTAAGTGTGCGAGTGTCTCCTGCTCATACACCGCTCAATGAGTTACTTGGAGAGACATAAGGAAAGAGGCCAGAACAGAAGGTTCCTGCTGGAGTTCGTTAATGAAAACATAACGACTGAACTGAGGTGGTCAAGCAGAACTTAAAACACCCAAGAAAAATAAATGTGAATGAATATCCACACGTACATTATAGCTTTATAAATATCACTCACACACACACACACACACACACACACACACACACACACACAGAGTATCCGGCATATCTATTATTCTCCCTTTCACTATCAGATGTTTGCCACTTCCTGTATCCTCTCTTCTGTTACGGTATGTATCCTCTACGTCATCCTCTAAATCTTCACATCTTCACCAGCAGTTACCCATCTTGCTCTCTCATGTTCTGATCTCATCTTCGTTACATCGTCATCATCCTCTTCCTTGCCAACATATCATCTTCATCGTCGTCATCGCCCATCTTGCCCATTACTTCTCTTATTTTTCTCCTGAGCATCAAGCCCCACATTGCTCACTAACCCTGATGAAACCCACGCCTCGTTTGAGGTTCCGGGTCACGTAGTCGTGTTTTCGAAAGGTCAGAGACTCATGGACAACTCAGAACCGAGGAGACATTTATTACTGGAAATGTCATCAAACGACCTCTGCCATAGTCCTCCCTAATGAAACAATTCTCCAGCCTGACCAAGAACTGGTGCGGATGTGAGGCTGACGAGGGTGTGTGAGGGAGGGAAACATCCCTCACACACGGGATCTGGCGGTGACCCAAACACAGGAGAGTGTTAGTTATGGACGATAGTATCAAATGATGATCCTAGACAGCAGAGGAAGTAGGAGACCTGATCTATTAATGAAGGGAACGTCAGGTAAATGATAGTAACTAAGGGTGGCATGTGTTTTATGTTCTCAGTTATACCCAGAAACTTGGGTCTGTACTGTGCCAGTGAAGACAAGGAACTTTCAAGTAGTCTCTACAAAAGAGAAACAGCACATAGACCTGTGAATGAGATGCTGTCCTTAAGAATGAGAACTTCCAACTCACCGGCGACAAAATGTACTTCTCATCAAAGCTAAAGTCATCAAAAATCGTTCCCAACGAAGACATGTCTGCAAGGCGCGTCACTCTGAAAGCTCCTCACTGACAAAGAAAATCAATCAATCACTGACAGTGTTCGAATCAGACGGATATTGATATCTGAATCATGAAAGACGTAGTTCCTCAGTCGCCACCGTTGGCTGAGCCATTACAGAGAAAGTGGTCGTATAAGCTTTGGTGTGAAGGACTTGACGCATCGCGATGTCTCGTTGGGATAATATTTCAGAAGACTTTATCAAAATCTTGGAGTAGATTGTGTGGGTAAGTCGCTAGTTCGTGCAGAAATAATTTCCAAGGTTTGAAAGCTGCTTGAACGTGGCGATCTGTCCCAAAGGTCGTTTTTTACTTATATATATATATATATATATATATATATATATATATATATATATATATATATATATATATATATATCGGGGCAGATATTCAGAAGCAGTTCGCTATACAACATGCCTTCGTACCGTGTCGTCTGTTTTCCTATCGAGTTTTCGTAGATAATAAAACATAGCAAAGATATACAACCCCAGTTGGTTGTTTGTGCAGAATTTAAATTCTAGTCACTCATGATCGTTCCAAGATAACTGAACAAAAAACTTATTTCTTTATCTTTCCAACATTCTTTGTTATTGTCAGTAGTCATTATGTATTATTGATGATTAAAGGAGTTGAGGAGAAAGAACGAAAATAAAAGAAGTGGGAGACATTCGAATAGTAGACAGGAAGAGACAGGGGGAGAAATCTGCACCTACTTACACACACACACACACACACACACACACACACACACACACACACACACACACACATACACAAACACACACACACACACACACACACACACACACACACACACACACACACACTCACAACATCTTGGGAGGAGTGACCCAGGTCACAGGTCACAGGTCACAGGTGTGACCAGTTTGGACAGGTCAGGCAGGTAAGACGACCCTCTCCTCCTGCTGTTGTGGACGACAATATTATTTCTAAACTTTTCTCTCTTGTTTTCTATTCATTTCCTCCTCTCATTTACCCCCTTCCTATTTCCGTATTAACTCTTTCGTTCTCGTATTTCCTCCTCTCTGCTTTTATGTACTCAGAAGTAATATGTTATTTCTAGCTGCATTTGTGTGTGTTTGCTTGTTTGTCTGTCTGTGTCCTTCTTATTAATGTGAAAAGAGAGGAAATAGACACGAGAAATAGGCACGCACATATAAACGAAAACAGACTGACAAATAATAACACAACACAAGTCTATAACACGTGGACAAACCAACAAACGCACGTATACGTATCCACACTGGAGACTATGTAGACCCAGCTGGACGCCAGCGGCATTTAAAGCGAGACTCAAAAAGACAATGATAAAAATGGCTCTTACAGTGAGGTCGTTTCCCAAGTGAACGATCACCAAAGTCCCGGAGTCAATCTATTTCGGGAATAAACTTAATGCAGAGTAAAGTATCGGATCCCAAACTTTTCTCGAATATGCTAAAAGTCTTTTTATTCATCTCGGTCGCCTCCATCCGACCCAACTTTATGAAACATAAAGAGAAAAAACTATATCGAGTCAATCTTTCCTGCCACGTATGACCACTGCCTAGGACGCGTACTTTATCTCGTGGTAATTAATCAAGAGAATAGAATGATAGAATATAGATGTAATATACCCCAGATGTAGCCTGGCAATATAGATGTAATATACCCCAGGTGTAGCCTGGCAATATAGATGTAATATACCCCAGGTGTAGCCTGGCAATATAGATGTAATATACCCCAGGTGTAGCCTGGCAATATAGATGTAATATACCCTAGATGTAGCCTGGCAATATAGATGTAATATACCCCAGGTGTAGCCTGGCAATATAGATGTAATATACCCCAGGTGTAGCCTGGCAATATAGATGTAATATACCCCAGGTGTAGCCTGGCAATATAGATGTAATATACCCCAGGTGTAGCCTGGCAATATAGACGTAATATACCCCAGGTGTAGCCTGGCAATATAGATGTAATATACCCCAGGTGTAGCCTGGCAATATAGATGTAATATACCCCAGGTGTAGCCTGGCAATATAGATGTAATATACCCTAGATGTAGCCTGGCAATATAGATGTAATATACCCCAGGTGTAGCCGGGCAATATAGATGTAATATACCCCAGGTGTAGCCTGGCAATATAGATGTAATATACCCCAGATATAGCCTGGCAATATAGATGTAATATACCCCAGATGTAGCCTGGCAATATAGATGTAATATACCCTAGATGTAGCCTGGCAATATAGATGTAATATACCCCAGATGTAGCCTGGTAATATAGATGTAATATACCCCAGGTGTAGCCTGGCAATACAGATGATGTAACCTGAGTGTGCTGAGTCGTGACCTCCACAATAAACACACTCCTCACCATATCTTCTGCAGTTGTCTTACGTAGATTCATTACACAATTCTTGTAGCTAGAAAGGTATTCATTAATGTTACTATCAACTTTAACAATTATCATTATTCATTACGTTTATCATTAACATTGTTGTTGTTGATGTTGTAGTTTCTGCTACTGATATTATAAAGACTATGTAGTCTATTAATGTGTTCTTGTCATTTCTCTGTACTGGGGTTGGTTTTAGTGATAATTGCTATGACTCAATAAGGAATGAACTTGACACTTTAATCCCACTTTGAAACAGATCATTTTGATCAGCACATCAAGACTTTCCTTATTTCCATTTCATCGAAATATTGAAACAAAATCAAAGTTTTGGTGTTGTGCTCCAGAATAAGCTAATGTTTGTAAGTGACATATTCTAGCTTTCACTCGTGTTTATCTTATTCATTCTGGATTGTAATCTCACGTCATATTCATTTCTAAGGTTAGACTAACACTTGGCCTCACATCTGGGAGGTAAACTGACCTTTATCAAAAAGATGATTGCAATAAGCTGGAGGGTAATGGGCAGAACCCAGCTGCACTAACCATATCTCCACTTCCATGTATACTGAACAACGGAGAGCTAACAAGGTTTGTGTGACCTCGTGAGGGTTAGAGTCTGGTTGGTACCCAACACTGACACACACACACACACACACACACACACACACACACACGATCGAGACATGGGCCCATCAGTGCAAAATCTTCGCCACTTACAGTACAAATAGATAATTACGTGCTGTCGTTTGTTATGTATGAGGTGGAGAGGTTGTTTGAGGATAGAATGCCATCCAGAAAACTTGTGGTTGTGGCAAGAAGAAAAGCAACAACTTGGGCCAGGGAGGGAAAATTGACAGCCTCTGTGTTGGTAGTTCCCTGCGTCGGTGTGACTAACCTTTGTGGTAGTCAAGGTGTAGCTGACCAGCGGTGCGCCGAGTGTGGCAGGGAGGAATACACAGACTAACGAACAAACAAATGAACATGAAAAAGTGAAGATTCCCTTGCTAGACTTTTGAAGATTTCCCAGGGATCAGACCGTATCCCAGGGATCAGACCGTATCCCAGGGATCAGACCGTATCCCAGGTTCTGGTCCATCATCACCCAGACAATACCTGAAATCGATTTATGTGAGTCAGGTGAGTATGGACCAAGGAAGGGACCAGCCGGGACAACATTAGATCTTCCTCTTCATCGTCTTAGTGGAACACCTGACACCCGGGATGGCTCTTTATATCATATCTGTTCGATCACCTGCAACATTCCCACATGAAGGGGATAAATTATGGAATATATTACATCATTTTGTTAAATTTCTACATGAGAAATACCTCCATGCGCAGTACATGTGAAAAATTGTGTGTGATATTCCGACACGTAATTTAGTTTGTATGAAATGTGTTTGTATTGCATTTGTGTAAATTCTTTGCCTGAACACCGCATTAGAATTTGACAAATTTGTGTGCATGTGTTTTTCCCCAAACAAAACTGCAATTTTTGACCAATATGTAAAGGATTCTTATACAGGATACATCTTGTGTTTGAGCCGTCCAACTTAAGTGGAAAAATATGAACTTGAACGTAAAGAGGACAATCTTTCGGCACACATGTAATACGTTTTATCAACACTACAAAGAGCGAGTGATTGTCACCCAGGATGTCCGGTACATCTGCTACGCTCATTCGGTCGTCAGCTGTGACATGAGATTATAAGACTCTGTTGGTTCAGGACAACAGAATCTGAGGTTTGTGTCATATGTTTGTACAGGAAACTTCATATTACCTTCCATGATGATTCCAGAAGTAATGCTGGTCTTTGGTGGATATGGAAAGGTGTCGTGCGAACACTTCATAACTTTATGTTCTTATGAGTTCTGAGGTGGTGTGTTCAAGGCATTCATAGACCTGCCTTGATGATGTAAGCTGGAGCCCAATGGTTTAAATCTATAGCTTTGTTCTCTCTGTTCTTCAGTGCAAGGCTAACTATCTCCATGTCTGTAAGGTTCTTCACCTCCACTTTCTGGGACTTGCACTAAAGGTACAGTTCATGGGTCAGGCTGTCTTTTTCAGCAAGCTTTCTGTACTGTTTGGAGGATCACGTTTCATTCTCTTTGCAGAGGAAGCTGTACGTATCTTTTGTCTCCGTTTCTGAATATCCTCAGAACTGATAAATCCAGTATTCGATAAGGAATGTTGTAAGCTTCCTTTGTGCTATCCAAGTATAAATATGTCGCCTTGTTTGTTTCTGAAATGCCTTTGCTACAGCATAAGTCAAGACAGTTTTAGAATCCGTGCTTATGCCTTTGAACAACATTCACAATAGCTTCACATATCGTATCCCGAGGCAAGCTCCTCCACAGTCAACTGAATACATGGTTCAATCTCCCTTAAGTCATGGTGGAATCTTTGAAGGCTGAGGATGCCCTCTGAGTAAGCTGTTGCATTGGGTGTTGTGAGGAACCAAAGAGGCTCAACAATATGTGTTCTTGTGAGGACATGAACGCAGAATATCACTTTCAAAATAGTCCAGCTTTTAAAAGCATGGAACAATGCATGACAACCGACTAGTGATACGAAAATCTTTACAAAAATGATACAAAATCATCATTGTGATAGAGAGTAATTGCACTTGTAACGGCTGTATGGTTAAATCTTTCTTCCACTGGAATCACAAGATTGCCTTTGGCAAAATATGTACGTCAAATCTGTTATCCTTATTCCAGGGTTATGTTATGGCTGATCAGTGTCACAGTACACACTAGGGCTTGACCAGGGTCACTGCTTACACTGATGGTGGTGTTAACTTGTTAGTACATGCAAACTGAAGCACCACGCATTGCCCCAGGAGCACAAGGGTGTTGGCTACGGTGGACACTACAGAACAACTGGTCGGCCATTTGTCTTGAGCCAATGTCTTCAGCAGCTCTGGCTTCCACAATGTCCATATTAATGAAGAATCTTCTTAACACCAGTTTGGTATAATCTAACTTTATCCACCTGCTAACATAACATGAACATGGAAACATAACATGAACATGGAAACATAACATGAACATGGAAACATAACATGAACATGGAAACATAACATGAACATGGAAACATAAGAACCCTGAACGGGACAAATTTCATTATGTTGTCAACACTAATTAGATAATTACTTGCTTATGTTATTTCCATAATCATGAACTTCAGAATATTCATGCAATTTCCAAAAATATTTGGTAGACAGCAAAATATTCAAGAATCATTTCGAAATTAGGTGGATTTCTGAAGACTTTAGATTTAGCGTTTTTTTCTATATGCAAAGGCTCTGAAGTTTTATCATAAGAAACTATATTAAAGTAACATGACGAAATAACGTTTAACAACAAAGATGAGGAGCCTCCATAAGTTCTATGTTGACATAGAGAGTACGCGTTTCGAGTATAATCATCCATATCTATGATACTTCTCATCAGTCAACGATCAAATTCTGATGATGATGATGATGATGATAATCATGCGAGCAACGATGTATCAGTAGTTCGTTGTGATATGAATCCAGTTAATTGTGGATGAAAATACTCATGAAAACTCATGACTGTGTAAGTGGCTCGACCATACACCACAAATATTACCATTAATTATTTTTCAGAATGAATTGAAACAATTATTCTGATACAAAAATAAACTCATGAAATCTATTGTCATATGTGTCAGGTATAGGAAACATATGTGCTTCAGTCTCAGTGGAAATGAATTTTCTCTGTTGAAATCACTTGTAAAAATCTATTTTTACATCTGTCACGTATTATACTTCCGCGAGTTTCGTAGAAAATGTTGCACTGAATATCATCTGATTTGCGTGATTGTTTTCCTTGGATGTGTATCCACACAACCTTTCCAGCATACACTCAACCTTTCCAGTATACACACAACCTTTCCAGTATACACACAACCTTTCCAGTATACACACAACCTTTCCAGTATACACACAACCTTTCCAGTATACACACAACCTTTCCAGTATGATCTGAAAATGTAATTGACTGGAGTGAATGTGAGTAAAACTTTTTTTCATAAGATTGATTTAGAAACAGACGATCTTATTGAATCATGTCACAGTAGCCAAGATGAAATACTATAACTCAGAAAAATAAATAAAAATCGCTTAATTCATAAAAAAGTTCATAACGATACAACTCTATCCTATCGTTGTTGTTGTTTTTGTAGTTGTTTTTGTTGTATTCACCAAGTCTCTCTCTCCTCTGTAGGGCCAGCGGCCTGTTCTCAGAATTGCATATTGTTGTACCCAACTAATTACCAAGATTAGCGAGGCTGATAAGTTTCTTCATCATACGAAGACAAACATCACGTACAGCACTAACTTGATCTTTCCTCACTGTTGGTTGTTGTGCAGTAGGCCAGGCCATCTTGGTATGACAAGCCATATCTGTACAGTAAGCCATGTATATGTAGCGAGCCATATCTGTACAGTAAGCCATGTATGTGTAGCATATGTATACTAAGCTATATCTGTGCAACAAGCCATGTCTGTCATAAATCTTCATTGCGATTACAGCCGTTACATCTTGGTAACTTTTATGATAATGTTTACTTATGACATGAGATTACTTTTCCACCTCAGTGGTCATCTGACATTCTCACCATCGACATCAAGCGAAGATGAAGATATTACACAAGGAATTAATTCGTCAGTAAGTGGAGGAAATAATCCTTGGAATACATGCGGGAAATATCATTTGGTTATGACTTTACATGATGATAACATTACTTTCGATAGATATAAATTCTAGTTATACTTTGCAAGACGCTGACACTTAAACACTTCCTGTGATGCTAGCCAAACCCAGGCCATTCCTGCAGACTGCAGGTGATCAAACTTTACCACAACTGTACATGACTTAGGAAGACATTAACCAGGTGTTGCAGTAGTGTTATATTGCAGTAGTGTTATATTGCAGTAGTGTTATATTTACACTGGTGTAGTTACCTATTACCTATTTCAAGGTGGAGAGTTCTACATGTGTGTGTGTGTGTGTGTGTGTGTGTGTGTGTGTGTGTGTGCCCTTAGTAATGTATGTGTGTATATCTATACACATATCTCTCTGTATACCTCTCTTTCCTTTTTCTCTTTCTATTTACACACAGTAAGATAGTCGTCAAAAGTCATGGACGTGTTGACATTTGCTTGAATATGAAAACACAAGACGATGCAGCTCCTTTATCCCTAGCCAAATATCAACTGGGTATTCGGAGCAGCCCTCTCTAGCTATGTTTGTCGGGAATACACTTTCTGCGAATACACCTCGACAAATATTTGACTAATGTTCAACTATTAGAACAAAATATAACCCTTATAGATATCAGATCACTGTTCTGTAGTTTATTTTGTTGAAGATCGTAGAAGTTGATAAAAGACAGACAGATGATGTTTGGCTGGTACATATATAGGTGTAACCCAGTGAGCACGACTGTGACCTGTGGATGTTGTAGTCTGGCCTTTGACCTGCCCCATGAATGTTTTCAAGGGTCAGGTTGCTAAACCTTAGCGTGTTACTGCTATCCCCTTGAGATTAACAGAAGATATCCGTTTCAGAAGAGGTGACGATAACGAATGTTTTCTTACAGTCATATCTAAACCAATGAACATGAGTCAGCATGTGTGGCAAAATATCAACACAGCCAAGCAGTTAACAGACGATGACAAGCAGACACAAGATATCACGAGCAGTTGAGGTATGGATATGTGTCTCCATTCCGTAATATACAGAGATAAAGTATATATATATATATATAATATATATATATATATATATATATATATATATATATATATATATATATATATATATATATATATATATATATATATATATATATATATTATACGATATGCAGTGTAAATGTTTATGTAAATGCTGTCTACTGGTGTACGATGCATTGGTTATCCACAGAAGGGACACCTTCATCCAGTCAGCTTTCAATCAACCCACTGATCTCTTCCATTCACATCGCTGATCCACTGCATAGTAAACGTTCGGTCCACTTGCTAATCCTCCCCAAGACATCTTATCTTATCACTCTGGGTTCAGTTGCGCCATCCTCTCAACACAGTGTCCATCGTGTTCGTCCAGCTTCGGCGATACCTGGCAGACCCGACAAGCCACCCAACCCTCGGCCAGTGAATCCATGTATTCCTGGAGGGAGAGGTGCCTGCTGTAGGGACCAGCACGTGTGGTTCTTAATGGCATGTTTCACTTCAAGATACCAATTTCAAGCCACTTTAGTACCTAGAGCGTACAGCTTTACTCTGACATTATAACTAATGTTTACACGTATCTTGTCTACTCAGCCAAATCCTTATGTTAACGTCATACGCAGTGTGATCTGATCAATAGTGACGTACTGCCCCTGTGTGCACTCCTAACTCAGATATTCTAACACAAAAAAACACAGCGTCTTGTTCAGTGGTTCCTGATGATCCGTAGCCGCAAGCAAGTGAATCTATTAATCAGTTCCCTAGAACCATGCTTCTAATATTCTCTCTCTCTCTCTCTCTCTCTCTCTCTCTCTCTCTCTCTCTCTCTCTCTCTCTCTCTCTCTCTCTCTCTCTCTCTCTCTCTCTCCGGTAGATGGTTTCCTTTATAGTGTCACTTTGTCTAAGGTTCCGGAAACTCTTAAACGTTACGACTGATTCTCCTGGTGTGAGGTCAAGCCAAAAGCCACACACATGACTGACACCCTGGCATGGCGTCTCACCTGGACGACCCACCACAAGACTTGGAGGGTAAGCCATAAGTCACACATGAGTGACACCCTGGCTTGGTGCCTCGTGTGGACCTGCTGCACCAGCTGCAGTTATCCCAATAAAAAGTAGATTTCGGAATTATCTCCATGTAATGATGGGCTCTGTTCTGTGTCAATAGCTGAAACAACCGTAAAATGTGTTAATAACTCATACAAATTCATGTGATTAATTTCTGACAAAAAAAAACTATAAAGCTAAATCATCGCTTTGTTAAAATGGATATTGTGCTCAAACATCTTACATTTGCATAAACATGATACAAACATACAAACGACTGATCCCAACGCCACTGCCTCAGCAACAGATAGAAAGGTTCACCTGTACATCTGTCATGCAAAATCTGTATGAATAATCTGTGTGAATATACATGAATACATAACCTTTTGCATGAGATTCATGAGGGACTTTCACGCAGATTATTGACATTAGAACAATCTATGACAGACTGAGGCTTAAGCCGACGGTCATGAGTTCAACAGTGGTGCCTTCTGCCTTCCCTCCCTCTCCCTCTCCCAGCCTGAACCCAGTGGATAGTACAACCCCACCTCAAATTCCCCTTCTCATCTCCTACTCCCATCTCTCCTTCTACCCCCTCGACAGCCGTCCATCTCTTCCTCTCGATCATATTCGTGTCCACGTGTACACAGGCCGTACGTTGATGTTGTAAGTCCCGTAATCTTAGTGATATTACCCTCCCCTCCCTCCCCCAACAATTTGTATATGTTTACCTTGGAGGAAATAAATTATCATCTGAAATAGACGTCTTTACCTGTCTTTCTGGGTCTTACCCTTGTATTTCTTCATCTTCTCCTCATTTTCCTTCTCCTTATCCTCCTATCGGTTCTCTTCCTCCTCCTCTTACTTATCATCTTCCTCCTTACCCCTCCTTTTTCATCCTTCGTGTCCTCAACGTCATCTTGACTTCCTGTTTCCTATTCATCCTCCTACCTTCACTCAGGTTAGCATCTTCTTCCTTCACTCAGGTTAGTATCTTCTACCTTCACTCAGGTTAGTATCTTCTTCCTTCACTCAGGTTAGTATCTTCCCTTCTTCTATCTGCGTACTAAAGTCACAACTGATTCAGTATTAGAGATATATAGAGATAGAGAGGGTCAGAGCCTTAGGAGGAAAGAGACAGTGCCTGGAAGAGAGACTGAGTCCAGGATGAGAACACAGGGGTAGGTAAATGATGAAATACCATCATTAGTTTAGGTGCTGAAGATATGATCAGTGCTGGGGAGTGAAGACGAACGGAGAACAGGGTCAAGATCCAGACTTCTGCTTAGGAATCGTAGACACAGTAGGATTATATGGACGCAAAAAACACATTACAATCATGTGCAGGTACTTCAGATTTGTACATCACAGCTAAGTGCACACGTGCACATTCTAACAGCAGTAAAACCTGAGGCTGACCATCAGTATCAAACCGATACCTGAGAGGAAATGCCCACACGGATTTTGCATTTTTTTAACCAACAAATCTGGTTATGATAACCTGTACCTCACGCTCTGTGGCAGACTCGAGTTGAATTCCCTGTTGTGTAATGTTGAGGTTTTATGTTGTCCAGGACCAGACTTTACCTTGTTTTCATAAAACCAGATTCAAAGCAGAATTTCCTTCACAGTATTTCTTTTCCTGATCACATACTAGTTGCACGGAGGAAACGCTCATTCCTTGTGAAAGATTAGAATTACAATGAGATTAAAGTTTTATGACAGACCTCCGAACTAAGACGTGTGTCTGTAATTATGTTCCTTTCAAACAATGCATATATATATATATATATATATATATATATATATATATATATATATATATATATATATATATATATATATATATATATATATATATATATATATATATATATAAATATATATATATATATATATATATATATATATATATATATATATATATATATATATATATATATATATATATATATATATATATATATATATATGATAAAATGTTTGTGTATATTTGCTGAATTCTTTACATGTGAAGTTTGAGTTCACTCAGTTAGTGCTCATGTTGGATTAGTTTTCACATGTACACAGAGCTGCTGTGTATTCCCGTATATTTGCCTATGAGAATACTCCACGCATTCAGGAGATTGTGGCTTATCATTATTACGCTTCGAATCATTCGTGGGAAGTGTCATGGACAATGTGTACGGGAGTCCCTCTCTCTCTGGTGGGAAAAGTCGTGTTTAGGGACGTGATGTGAGAGATGATGACTAGTGTTCTGATCATCAGCTTGGGGAATGTGAAGAAATATGTTAGTATCTTTAGTGGGTTTCGAAGCGATAAATCTTGAGGAATAGAAGACGAGTCTTTTGATAGTCCACAGAATATGAAGAAAACTCTCAAGACGACAGAAAACTGGGAACTACTATTAACGAGAGGAAGGTAGATCTCTTACAGAGGTATGAGGTCATATATGTGGTTTGGAGTGTGTGGCACGTGTCGTTAAGCGTATTTGAGGAGCTGCATCGCTTAATGTAAGGTGGACCACATGGGTGAGAGTGGAATATGAAGTATAAGCATTGTTAACTGGAGGAGAGACGCAGGCTCCGGTCACGAAACATTCTAAGACAGAAGAAAAACAAGTCAAACATCATTTAAAAAGAAAATAATATGGAATATATGATTAAATGTTGGCAATGTACTATATTAGCTCTCTAGATGTTTAAACGATACAGTTTAAAACCTGTTGTTAAACCTACTTTTTACAGCAAGCAAATAAACAGATAAAACTTTGACCTGTTTGTAAACAAACAGGTAAAAAGAATACATAAGTTTCACTTGTCAATACATCAGTACCTAATGACAGGTATTCTTATGGCATTATAGAAAAGGTATCTGTAAGAGAAAGAAAACCCGACTGATGCTTTTGATTCACATATGATCTTTTCATTGATGGAATACATGATGTAGACCTGCAGTGATCAATAACAATCTATCATACATATTTCAGGAGAACACAGACGTGATCTCAGAGGAGCTCACTATCATCGGAGTCATAAATACCAGAGTCATACTTTACTTAAGCACAAAGCTGGTCTTAATGGACTTCTGCAGTAAATTGTCGTAATGGATTCTCATGATAAATGGATCCCGAGTCTGATAGTGGGTCTGGCTCGTCTTCTACATAATTTCAGTAATTCGCTTGAGGATCTGTTATTTGTGTCACACTTGATCAAATACTTTAAGATCATGGTTTATATATATATATATATATATATATATATATATATATATATATATATATATATATATATATATATATATATATATATATATATATATATATATATATATATATATATATATATATATATATGAAGCCATATCGGTTGAAAAGGTAACTTAATCAGTTTATCAAAAGTGAAAAATAATATAACAGGGATCTATTTCAGTCCCTCAGTTCACCGGACGCCAGAGTCTTGAAAGCAGCAAGGTTTTTCGAAAACGGAAAAACCAAAGTAAGAGAATTCCATCTTGCATCTGTACCTTTACTGGCCAACCCTCGTGTAGCTGATCTCAGTACAGAAACTGCTGGAAGACGCAACCAGGTCTTCGATGTTGGGACACAGCAGGCGGGCTATACGGAGAACAACGTGACAATGGTTTTAAGCAGAAATGATGGCCTGACAAACAATCATTACGGACGAGGTTCATAACCCGATATTCTCTGTCTCAGATGCGACGAGAATTAAAGCAATAGCCACCTGGTAGTTGTAAAACTGCGATCGAAAAACCTTGAGGAAGCAGAGATAGTATCTGTAGTGGGAGGATCCACAAGTCGAAAACACATCTGGAGTGTCAGAGAATTAGTGTTTGCGATCAGGAATTCATTTTGTGTTTCTGATCAGTTGTTCCACATGTTAACGAGGGAAAAAGAACGAGTCTCTACCAATCTAGGATAATCTCGAGTAAAGCCACATTGATATCTGTGGTGTAGATTGAAATCCTCTAGAGGATTACACTGTGTGGATGTGAAAAGAACCATGACCAGTGGCAGGAAATAAAAGAATCGAACTGGCTGCATATTAGTGGAGGAACTGGAAGGGATGTATACAAAGCATAAATACCAAGTTTTAAGGAAATTTTGAGGAAGATGACGTCGAAGTTAGGAGACGCGAGGTACATATAATCAACAGTAGGAATTTTCTGACATACCGTGTGTACAAACACTGCTCATGGAGTGGGGACGGAGGTGACGATTATAACTGAGGATCTGTCAGTGAGGCAGCCTTGGACAGATGGGTCATATAAAGATTACTCTGTGAGGAAGTAGAGAGCTGATGCTCGATTTTCAACAGAGGGAAGATTGAATCCGATACGACGAGTATTGCAGAAGTGAACACAGACGGAATCAAGACAGGAAGTAGAGTCGGTGTAAGTAAGGTGGGTTTCAGTCGTCAGATGGCGGTGAAGGAAACCCAGAGGAACATTAAGACTTCCTCTACCACTGGCTTAGTAGATCTTATGCTAATGAAGCTGACTCGCGATTATCATCTACTCCGACCTGACTCGTTGCTGGAGATACCCTTGTGATGGAAATGCGAGGGATCAGCAGCAACGAACACCCACTATACAGGCTTCCTATACACACACACTAGTCAGAAGATAAACGCTTTAAGAGACACCCAACAAATATTTGACGAAGAGGAAAAGCATTTACGTCTTTTTTTTTTGGGGGGGGGGGGGGGGGAATGAAAAACCTGTCTTTTAAAACATGTCAGATCATAGTTATTGGAAAAGACATGAGATGGTAGAGTGTTTTATAACTACGAGATGTAGGGAAAGAAACAGTTATCAAAACGGCCCACCCTCGAGTTGCCAATGGCCACACAGTAATTATGTGAGGCAGCGGGTTGCTGAGCGTTGCAGCTAATGGTGGGGACACACAAGCAGTCAGCTCTAAAGAACTAGATAGAGACATAGATAGATAGATATACAAAACAGAATGACATAGACAGAAGAGAAAGAGTAAGGAGGAGAGAGAGAGAGAGAGAGAGAGAGAGAGAGAGAGAGAGAGAGAGAGAGAGAGAGAGAGAGAGAGAGAGAGAGAGAGAGAGAGAGAGAGAGATTGAAAAGACAGCAGTAAGAGAATTTAAGGAGATATAAAACCTGGGCTTCATGGAGCATTAGCAATTCAAGGCAGACGCCATAAATCATGGATAACAAATAAGATAAATAATCATCTTACATCAGGGAAACAAACTGTTGCAGGATATTTTGTTTAGGACCATTTCCCAGATCCCAAATTAGTCCAGCATTGCCATGAATTAGGGATCCAAAGCAGGGAGCGACTTTATACAGAAGAAAAAACATTTACGTGTATGATTGTGGGATTATGAATAATTATTTCTTTCTCTAAGTTCACGTGTAATCGCTCATGCACTGCTGACGGTGTGTGTGTGTGTGTGTGTGTGTGTGTGTGTGTGTGTGTGTGTGTGTGTGTGTGTGTGTGTGCGTGTTTGTGTGTGTGTGTGAAAAAGCGAACTGATTTAGATACGTGGGAGTAGGAATGGCAGAGGATAGAAGCATGGGGTTGAAAGGAGTCTTATGATGGAAGATGATGAGTGTGTCAGATGTGGCTAAGGAAGTGAGATACACAACCTGACACAAGGAGGGAGTGAACGTGCATAACCTGGGCCTGATCATTCAGAAGGGTGGATGACATATACTGGATAGGATGAATTGGATCAATGTGATACACGGGGAGTGACAAGCTGCCAGTGGACTGAGGGTGGCGGGCTCTTGTTACGATTGATTATGCATGACTGCTGTGGATAATGGTTAACTATATACAAATGAGGACTTTGTTCGTTGATCCCTGTGATAGATTACCAAGACTCGAGGGATAATTTCATTATCATCATAATTATCATTATATTTATTATCATTATTATTATTATTATTATTATCATTATTATTATTATCATTATATTTATTATCATTATTATTATTATTATTATTATTATTATCATTATTATTATTATTATCATTATTATCATTATCATTATTATTATTATTATTATTATTATTATTATTATTATTACTATTATCATTATTATTATTATCATTATTATCATCATCATTATCATCAAAATGGTAATGATTATCATCTCAGTGTTGTTCATATATTTGATACGCGCATTTCTACTCTGTTTGCAGCCAATGATATTACGATTATTATTACCTTATGTAATATTACATTTTAATATCACAACCATTTCACGCAGTACTACTGTTTCTGCTAATATGACGTCGCTATTACAGTTACTATTGTAATCATGGTTATTATTTCAATTAGCATAATTAATATTCACACGTACCTAATCCCCTCTTTCTTTTTTTCCTGGAATGTGCACCACTGTTGATGGAATTCGAAATCTGCATTTGTTCTAGCCAGTGAATTGGCAGATGCGTTCCATGCTGAGCGATTAAATGTAAAATGTATTTTGGCAATTGAATCTAATTACAGAAATGTTGTTCCCTATTTTGCTAATGCTCAGAGATTTGATCCCCTTAAACTTTGATGCTGCTGGAATTATCTGACAGTGTTTTGTTATCACATTACCTGATGGAGGTCACGGAAGTAACCATATACCACCATACAGGCGGAATCATTTGATGAACAGCTACCATTACGGGGAAACAGTCCAGTCATCAAGTTCTATACACCAGACCAGAGCCGTCTTCCTCGAGCAAGTATGGCTAACAACGAGCAGGAAGACTGGTATGGTCACCAGTAGTCTTACCTTTCAGGAGTTTGTTTAGCTTTATAAATGCTGTCTGATACCAGAACTGGCGAAGAATATTCTGAACATTTTCAATGAGGTTTTAGCAGTGAACAGTAAAGCTGTGGAAGCTATTAATGAGGCTGTAATGTCGACAAATGACGGTGTAATTACTGAAGCTGTAACAGTGATCAGTGAGACTGCATCACTGATTACTGTGGCTGTATCACTGAGAAGCGAAAGCGTATCAGTGATTAATGAATCCGTAACAACACTTGATGAAGCTGTAGCAGCGACTGATGAGCCGGCAGCAGTGAGGAATAAGGTTGTAACAGCGATTGAATACAGTGTAGTTGTGTTGAATGAGCCTGCAGTAGCAATTAATGACGTTGTAACAGTGATTAATGAGATCGTAACAGTGATTGATGAGGCTACAACAGTGATTATAGAATCTGTATAAATGGGTAATATTTTATAGTGTATTCTGTGCACTGTGAAATATGTGACTAATCATCACATGTGCAGGCTGTGAGAAGGCCGAGAAGCATCATATGTATATACACAGCATACATCCAGCCACACATGCGTATTGACGTGTATGAAGTGATAGATGAGTTCATCTTCACACACACACACACACACACACACACACACACACACACGAACATATTCTCATAAATGTGTACGTAGAAGAGGAAAAGTGTCCATCATTAAGTGTGTCTCACAACACTTCATCTGAAACAACGATAGAAATAGCAGAAAGTAAGATTCACCCGCAATTCACACCTCGGTAATCCTAACAAAGCCAAATGCAGGCAGTTAATATTCCTTTTTACAAGGAAGAACAACTTAATGAAAAGAATTTGAGTGAGCAGGATGCAACACGTGTTAGGAAAATGACCTGCACCCACTGGCTCAGGGAATACATGCAACTTCCTTGTAATCTCGTAGATTTGTGGCTCAAGTTGTAAAAGGTTTTAATGGTGGTTGTGGCGGCGAGCTGGGGTTGATCTCCTCCCACAGAGGCGTCGCTGGCTCTCCTGGAGAATGCAAACAATCCTGCTGGTGAACTTGTTATCTTCTTACAGTTCTTTTAGGTTATTATAGTACACAAATTATATATATCATGTGTCAAGTTATTATAGTACACAAATTATATATATCATGTGTCAAGTTATTATAGTACACAAATTATATATATCATGTGTCAAGTTATTATAGTACACAAATTATATATATCATGTGTCAAGTTATTATAGTACACAAATTATATATATCATGTGTCAAGTTATTATAGTACACAAATTATATATATCATGTGTCAAGTTATTATAGTACACAAATTATATATATCATGTGTCAAGTTATTATAGTACACAAATTATATATATCATGTGTCAAGTTATTATAGTACACAAATTATATATATCATGTGTCAAGTATCGAGCAATCTCCTTATATTAAGCTGGATTTTTGTAAACTCTGACCGGTCAAAAATGGATTAGTAAGATGTTTTATATTAGTATGGGTTGAGAAGATATTTCCCTGTAACTATTCAAAGGAAAGTTAGCACGCAGATAAATAGCTAATTTGCGAAGTACAGTCGAGAAATATGTTCACTGAGTTAATCAAACAAAAATAAACTAAAGCTAAGCAAGTTACATTAACCAAGACAACATTAGCGCTTGCAGATCTGAGTATATCATCCATACATCATCCAAAACATCATCAACAATGTTCTTATACGAAGATGAATATAATCATCTTGAGTATCTATACATCCTTCCTTTTGAAGTAATATATATATATGTTGAGCAATGATTAGTATATTCAGATCACCAGGCTACTTAACTCTTGATCAGCAGTCACTACGTTTATTGTCAGCATAAAATTCACATTACCTTTGATGAACAGTCGCCTCTGCATCAACCTGCGGCCATAAACAAGGTAACTATGGCAGTGAAAGCCTAAACAGACGCCAGATAATGTACTGAACATATATCGTCCACAACATCTGACAAAACAACCACAACCACAACACTACTATAACATCATAATAGTTTTGGAAAACATACGTCGGCTCCATATAATGCAGGAGTCTTGTGTCAGTGTTGATAGTGATCTTGTTTACATGTTGAGGACAGTGATGAACATGAATACATTCTGCTTCCCAGGAACTAACCACTGACCCATGACCGTTTCAGGTTATGCGTCCACACTAAGCCATGCTCTGGAAAGACATGCGAAGCTTACGGTTTAGCTTTGAGACGTGACTTACAAAACCACTGCCTGGTATTTTTAAGGCTTAGCTGACAACAATATTGCAGCTTAGTGGAAGAAAATTTTTATACAAATATCGTAAAGTGGTGTAATGTTTTTCTCTTATTCTACAAAGTGTGATGTATTCAACATGGATACTTTCCTGTAGTCTGGCTACACATGACGTGGATCTTATCCTTGAAAGTACACATGAATATGGCATGTGAGGGCAGGGTATAATGCGTTCCTGAGAGGTCATAAAGATGCAAAGAATAATTCTGATTTACTTTTGGTTCTGAGCAACGTCACGAGAACATACAAAGATGTGGGAGAGATGGATAACGAAAGACCTAATGTGACGAGTTACCTGCTGGAGGAGGACAGTGTACTGAGGCTACATGAGAAAGGCGGGTAACAGAAGACTTGATGGTCTATGGTAACATGACCCCTTGTAACACTGCAACGGTAACCTAATATGATCTCTATGGATGGATGGAGACGATAGTAGAAAAGTTGTCACGAGGAAAGTTGTCATGGATCGTCGAGGGTTAGCTAATTGCTGAAGCCCAGGTGAAGGTCATGGCCAGTTTACCTGCTATGAAAGACGACCTTCTACACTGATTCCTTTTATACAGAGTCACCCATGATGTTTTGAGGGCGCGGCTGACACTGTGAGAGGCGAGTGGAACCTTTACCAAGACTCTGACTGGTTGGCGTAAAAAGATGTTTTGAATGCTTTCCAAAAGTTCCTGTTTTCAGAAACATAAAGTTGAAAATACTTTTGCATCTCTGTTTGTCTCAGCTCTTCCTCCTCAGTGCCAGTGGTTCCCTTTATCTTATTCCCTCTCTTATTCCCCTGATTATCTCACCCATTCTCTCACTTTCCTCTACACCTTCCCATGCACCTTATCCCCAGCTGCCCCACTGGCAGGAGTAGGCATCCCCATTCTCACCCACTGACAGAGTTGTTGCCTCTTCCATAATGCTATAAGTGGAATCTTATACTATATGTGTCTCTTTCTGACAAAACCTTCCGATCCTCAATCAAT
>NC_092253.1:1160000-1212500 GCF_036320965.1 Panulirus ornatus | reverse complement strand
GTCTTTGCTGCAGCCACAGAGTCAGTTGAGTCCTATATGGGAGTCTGTTATGCTGGATATGACATTAAGGAGAAAACATAGTTATTTGCTCTAGGATGAAAGACCCCATTATAGATACTATCTTCCCCGCATTGCTGGGATATAACAGCAATCTGAGACCCTATACAAAGGTTCACCAAAGAATCGTATGACGATATAGCGACAGAAAACACAAATATAAGATGAAAATCTGCCTCAGTTTGGTTGTGTTCAAAAAAAGGAGAAAACAACAACAATGACTGTTTGATAACTGGATGGCACTCCATCTCCCTGTGTTGGGTATTACAATATATAATTGCACTGATATATTAGCTTTGACCTCTACAGAAGCGTGACACACACACACACACACACACACACACACACACACACACATATATATATATATATATATATATATATATATATATATATACATATATATATATATATATATATATATATATATATATATCCACAATTTGTCTAGGTTTCGTGTTTACACTGCCATCAGACAACCCTGTATCGAAGGTAATCTGTTACATTAGGATAAGCTGATCTACAACATGGCTTCCAGATAACAGACCATTAACATTAATGTTCATACAAGGGATCTACACTGTTCATGAATCTCACTTCACACATTCATCATGTGGTGCATTTCCTTGCACACTTTAGAATGATTATTTAATACTGTAATTATCCTCGAAGCCACGTAGTGCCCACAAAATGTAGTCTTTGATGGTTTAGCTGTGTTTATGAATAGCCACAAGGATTTAGTATAAGTAAGAAAGAAGACAACTTAACACTTGGGGTGGGGAGCAGCATGCGTGCTGGGCAGCTGAAGCCACGAACGTGCGGGTGACGTGGGTGAGCGGGCCGGCAGCTGTCAGTGTGTGACTGACCTCCGTCGTGGGCTGTGTGTCAGTTCCCACTCTCTCTCTCTGTGCTACCCTCATCGCCCCCACTCGCGTCGCTCGGTGATCTGTGCTCAGTTGGAACACAGCGTGATCTTAGATTTAAAAAAAGTTATCTGTAGTAACTGTGTTCATCAGTAAACTGCCTCTAGCTGTTTAGAAATACTGTTATGAAAGTGAAGAAAATATTCTCTAACTTTTACACTGCTCTGTAGTTTCCATCTCTGAAAGGACGAGGACCGTGTTCACTGGCCATACTGACTGTGCTGAGGACCAGTGGAAGTAGTGAGGATATCATAATTAACCCCGACTCTTACCTCGATGAATACTGATTTTAACTAGAAATTGAAACGTTGTATTTATCCTCAGTATCATTAGTGTATCATTACGTCACTACATTATCTTTCAAACACTACAATTTGCCGCTGATGATATGCGCTGCTTGTGTTACACTCCAGAGGAGCCCATCATTTTTCTGCTGCAGAATGTAGCGCAGTCTCGAAGCTACAGTAGTCCACAAAGGGGATTTTGGGAACTGTATACTTATATAAAGGAAAACTTTATATTTGATGCTATGGTTTGCTACGTGGCATAAGCAGAGACATACCTTAAAGATGGCCAGCCTGGATGAAGGAAAACTTGGCTACATAAAGACAAAAAAATCAGTTATAATTGTATGAGTTATGATCGACCTACTCTTGAAGGTGGAAACGTTTTAGGAAAAAAAAGACGAGAGAAGGAAGGTATCATAACGGTTGATCCTCGTGTGACTGGTTTCGTAACAGAATCTATGGGATATATATATATATATATATATATATATATATATATATATATATATATATATATATATATATATATATATATATATATATACTGCCATATTCCTTGCAATCCCCAGATTAATCCTTCTCTCTAGGTCAGCAGCATAACTGTTATGGTCGCAGACAAGGATTTACATTTTTCACCGACTGTCAGAATATTTCCCCTGACCATTCTGTAAAATGATTTCGTCTGGGAGAAAGTACATTCCAGGTTTCTGCTGTTGTGTTATCTTTAATTTTTAGGAATGTATAGGAGTCAACTCTACTGGAGTGAGATCTGTGTTATTCCCTGACAAACGTTATGAATGGAGCTTTCTTGTTTAGCTCTTTATCGCGAAGCTTTTTGTCTTCTTAGCACCTTATCTGCCCCACCGATATATGTGCCGCTACATTTGTAGTTTCTCTTAGATCACCTGCAACTGTTGAGGATTCTTCACTTTTCTTGCGTCATGTGATTTTAATAACATGATACTTGAGTCTTTCTTCGTATACTTTATTTTGTTTCATGGAGAGATGCATGAGTAAATGTTGCCTTCGTTGATAACCGGTTCATTGGTCGAAAGCCTTCGTGTTCTCGGTGACCTGCCGACAAAATGAACTTAATTATTAAACGGAGTTGTTGACAGAGTGAGACGCCATTCTCTCTGGCAGGGAGGGTTTGATGGAAGTGTTGGCAGGACGGCCGTGACGTCCTCCCCAGCAGGGATGGTCCCTCCCTCCTGCTATTAGAACGATGACTCTGGGGTTATCACTGGTGCATCAACCTGCCTCTCCTGGGCCGTGTACCTCTGAACGCATCGATGATTATTCACACTCTCTATTGGCAGTGATGTTTCCACTCTAAACTCTCAACTCTACCAGTTCTCTGTCAAGCGAGTGTCCTGTACCGCTTTCATTCTCTTCATTGTAGTTAGGTGTTTATCGTCAACATGAATTCCTCATTACTCGATCAGTATCCTATATTCATGTGTCTCCTGGGTTCAGCTTCTGTAAGGCAGGCAGAATCCTGATTCGGTTACATCTAAAAGAACCTCATGCGTGGTCAATGGGTCACTTTTGATCTCGACTCTGTATTGTTCTCTTTCATGCAACATTTCACCTTAGCAATGAGACCACACGTTCCAGCTCCTCACATTCCCTTGCATTCTAGAGCCAAAAGCCGACGCGGTCCAGCTCTGTGAACGCCTGGAAGCCAACTTTCCAAATCAGTAGGAAGGTATTTGTCCTGTTGATTCCGAGAGGAGATGCAGCGAGCCAACCAAGATATAAAGCATTCTACAAAGCCTTTGATGAAACTTGTGTCACTCAGGATCCCGGTAAACTGTTTTGGTTTTGTCTTACAGAGATCCAAGCTCACGTTTTATATGCTTATATTGATGGGCAGAAATTGAGTTTATGTTTGGGTGAGTGTCAGAAAGGAGGAAGATGAGAGTTAATATGAATGAAAGTGAGGTAATTAGGTTTAGCAAGGGGGAAAGGGGAGGGGGGCGGACAAGTTAGTTTGAGTGCGTTTGCATGGGGGGGAGCCTGAGGGAAGTAGAGTGCTTTAGATAACTGGGGGAGGACGTGGCAGGGGATAAAACTAAGGGAAGTGAAGTGAATAATCCGGTGGGTGAGGGAGGAAGGTGGAGGTTCACTCTGTCTGTGGAGGCAGAGATGGGCATGTATGACGGCATGATAATCCCAACGGTGTTGTGTGGGCGCAAGTCACAGACCTTGAAAGCAAAAGGATGGAAGACATGGAAACATTGGAAATGAAATGCATAAGGATAATATATGGAAAGAGCGAAATAAATTGTGTAAGAAATAACTTGGTAAAAGAGGTATGGAGCAGCAAGCGGAGAGTGACCGATAAAGCTGACCAGTCATGCTGAAGTGGTTTGGTCATATGGAGAGGATGAGCGAAGAGAGACTGATCAAGAGGAGGAACAAGGAGGAGGAGAAGATCGAGAGGGTAATGGAGGGATGGAATGAACGAGGTTTTGAGCGAGGGTTGAACATCTGGGAGGATGAGAGCAAAGTGGCATATAGGGGGCGACGTGCTGTCATTGGGCTGAACTCTGGCATATGAAGCTGGCAGGGGAAGCATGGACCAGTTTGTGGGGCCTGACTGTGAATGAGGCTCGGAATTTAGTACGTTATACATGACAGGAAAACAGTAGATGTAAACAATCTATATACATATATATATATATATATATACATATATATATATATATACATATATATATATATACATATATATATATATACATATATATATATATATATATATATATATATATATATATATATATATATATATATATATATATATATATATATATATATATATATATATAGATAGATAGATAGATAGATAGATAGATAGATATTTGACAAAAAACAGTTGAAAATCATCCACCACTTTCCTCTCTCATATATTTCCTATATAATATTGTGGCAGAAATAACCCTTCAATACTAGACTTTTACATTTTCGATAACATGTTTTCTCTACAATTACTTACTGATGATATTGGATCGGGTGTTCCATCGCTGTAAACGTCACAATAATTTCTGAGATAAACTTGATGTTGCATCCAGGTTGGCTTTCAGTGTCCAGCCGGTGGGACACAGTACCATATGCATCAGCCTACATCTCTGTAAGACCAAATTCCCAGCAATATACCTCGAGCCCGAGTGAAGCGACATCAAAGGTTTGGGTAAATACTGAAGAATATATATATATATATATATATATATATATATATATATATATATATATATATATATATATATATATATATATATATATATATATATATATATATATATATATATATATATATATATATATATTTCTTTTCTTTCATACTATTCGCCATTTCCTGCGTTAGCAAGGTAGCGCTAAGAACAGAGGACTGGGCCTCTGAGGGAATATCCTCACCTGGCCTCGTTCTCTGTTCCTTCTTTTGGAAAATTAAAAAAAAACGAGAGGGGAGGATTTCCAGCCCCCCGCTCCCTCCCCTATTAGTCGCCTCCTACGACACGCAGGGAATACGTGGGAAGTATTCTTTCTCCCCTATCCCCAGGGATAAAAATATATATATATATATATATATATATATATATATATATATATATATATATATATATATATATATATATATATATATATATATATGTATTGGTTGTTTTCTATGAAGGTGTATGTATGTGTATGTGTATATTCAAATGCCTATTTTTGCAGAAGGGCAGAATACTCGTGGTCTCCACATTCTAGTCACTTTTCTTCATCGTACAGTCATTTCATTCGTCTATGGTAGTGGCAGGTACTTGCTCCTGCTTTCTCTTGCTCTACGGGTCCACAACTGCTGCTGAAGAAATGGTTCATCATCATGATCATTATGATCATCATCATGATTATTATGATCATCATCATGATCATTATGATCATCATCATGATTATCATGATCATCATCATGATCATTATGATCATGATTATTAGGATCCTAATATAGAACATTTATTGAAATGATTAGATATGATCTGATCACACGTCCGTGATGCTTGGTGACGTGTCTTGGTGGTGCAAGGGGCAGTATGGATGTCTGGAATCTTAGCAACTTTGGCTAAACGTCTGAGCGCCAGTGACGCCGTCACAGATCGTGTGTGGTCTCTCGGTGACGGGGAATGTGACCACAATATATTCTCTCCTCGTCATGGGCAAAACATGATGTGGGAAAGTGGAACATAAACATAACGGGGAAAATAATTGTTGTTCCAAGTCTGTTTATCATTACAGGGAGTGGCTGTATGACAACACATCAGGGGCCAGGTGCAGGGTGGCACATCAGAGCCAGGTGCAGGGAGGCATCTCAGGGCCCTGCCAGCAGGGTAACGTCACAATGACATCGATGTTTTCTCTCTTCGTTGGTAAACATTGTTTATGTTATCGTCCAGGACATTGAGTCTGTTATGATGACCCTCCGGGTGACGAACGCACTCGTTCTGTTTTTCAAACTAATTTACTTGCGATATAATTAGAAATGACTGCTAGGGTTAACTGGTGCTGATGACGTGTCATTAAGTATGAGTTGGGTAGAAGTTGTCTTAATGTGCGTCTTGGAAGTGCCAGATGAGACCCACCTTCTGCGGTGTGGACCTAGTAAAGTCTCCCCGATCTTCCTTGTGAAGGGTTGGAGGACCTTGCGATGAGACCACCTTCCTCGCGCTGACGTAATTTCCGTATTAAAGGTTGTAGCGCCGTCGTCCTCGTCCAAAAATGACTGCATGAAAGTTCGACCTGGATGTGTGGCCTGGATGTGCACCCTAGATGTGTGTGTGTGTCCTGGATGTGTGTCCTGGATGTACAATATTCTCATCTGTAGCTGTACGAACTATGATGTTTTCTCCTTCGCATAAAAGAGTAAGTTTTTAGGTTTAATTATGGATATGGAAGAAGACCGCTGGATAGCGTGGGACTTTCTGAACACGCAGAAGGTGAGCCCTTCTGGAAACGGTCCGTCATTTGGGAGGGACAAAAATATAGACAAAAATTCGGGAATCGGCGATGCCTGGCTGAACCCTCAACATATCCCTTGTTTATGACGTCGTGAATTTTCCCAGAAAGAACGGTCGACCTACTGAATATAATGTTCCTTTGAACGCTGATAAGATACTTTGTACTGTGTTATATACTTACGGATATACCCACCATATACTTTACCTCCTTCCCTCCTTCTCTTTCTTTCCCTTCCTTCCTCCCTCCCTCTACCTAACTACCTTCCTCGCGACATCGACTATCGAACCATCACAAGGTTACCATCGGAGGATCTGCGTCTCTCACGGAGACGTTGTCTCATCATCCTATGTGTTCGACAGCGACTGTAAATGGTGACACTGGTGTACCAGTAACAACATACAGCATTAGGTACTGTATCAAAAACCTTTGAGCATTTCTTGTACCAAAATGTTCATGTATATAGGCATTTCACGGCAGTAGAAATACCTTGGATCTCTGAACAGTAAGATACCAGGAATCTTATGGTATCGGAACGTCAAAGTTTATTGAATTCTATGGTACTACGAACTCAATGGAACTAGTATTCTAGAAGCGCTGGTTAATTCCCGGCGTTGCCAGCTTCAAGTCGCTAGGGCCGTCATAACCTACGGAACTCAATGGCATCTTAAGTCTCCCTAAGCCTAGTTAGGCTTTAAGATCTTCAAGTCATCTCACATCTTATTCTTAGGCCTCCTAAGTCGAGTTGAGCTCTCTTTCTTTTAAAAGCTTCACACCTCCTTAATTCTACTTAAAATCTATATCCCTTAAGAACTTAAAGGTACCCTAGAACTTACATCTCCTAGGCCGAGCTTGGTTCTATATCCTTTAAGAATTTCATGCTCTCATTGGTCTGCTTTAGGTTTATATGCTTTAAGAACTTTACTTCTGTTTAGATATTGATCTTGCTCTCCCAGAGTCGAGCTTGGCTCTATGCCTTTTAAGATTTCGGCATCATCTTAGATTTTCATCTCTCGTCTCCTCAGTTTAGAGGAGTTCTGGATCTCTTTTGTCATAAGTAGCTGTTCCTTCCACCTATTCCCAGTCTAATACTCTTGACTGTCCTCTTAAATCCAGTATAATTGTTTCTGGTGACTCTAAATGTAATTCTTTCTCCCATATCCCTTTCTGCTGAAGTCTTCGTTCCGTAACTCCACTACACGTCTGTGTCCCCTGACTCTATTGTCCTTCTATGATCCACCATGCCACCTCAACTCCCACCACTTCACACATATACATACAAGTGTCCTCTCACGTTATTGCATACGGGCGTTCCCTCCATCTACTGCACACGTGTGTTCTCAATGCAGTGTGGACCACAATCGTTTTAAGTGTAAGTTTGTGTTTCTTCAGGTTGTTGTGTTATATTTTCACTTTCTCAAATTGATCTGGATTTATATATTCTTTGTCTAGTGTGTTCCTTCAGTCTACTGCTGTTTCACGTTTCCTCCAGCCCATGTAGTCCCACTTCCCTTCCTCGGGCTGGTGTAGCCCCAGGTCTTCACAGGGTATCCATAATGTAAGCCTTACAGGCGGATGAGTGAACTCTTGTCAAAGTTCTTGTACTAAACATTTCTAAACAGTAATTAAGTACGTTTATAGCAGCACAACAAAATGTTTTCCGAAGGTAGGAGTTATTCTCTTCTGAGAACAATAACATTTATTTCAGGCCATGCGCTTGTATAGGTGGCATGTTTTGAAGAATTCTATAACACAAAGGCTCTTCCTCTAGTTTTAAGTTAACTTGATTCCGTTAGTAGTGGCAAGTTTCAGTTTTTTTATATGAGAGTAAAATTCATGAGTTTTCTGTATCTGTTGTTTACCAGCTGAGAAACGATTCAGTAACTGTCTCCAGGAACAGCATAGATCTTCAGCTTCCTCGAGAATATTGAGAGTTTAAAGTAGCAATGTTTAGTTTCTGGAGGTTCCTTCCCGTGGTAAGCATTTTTGCGGACTGCAGATGGTATGTAAAGCAATTCTGGTTTTCTTCTCGTCTTGTGTGGTGGAAACACTGGCTGAGAGTGATGGCTGTGCACTCTGCATCACTCGAAAATTTCATTCTTATTGATCACCATCTCATTCAACGATCGGGTTTGGAAATACGATTTTCATAGTTTCACTGATTTCTTACACGTGTCGCAGGTCCCAGCGTTACGCGTGTCGCAGGTCCCAGTGTTACACGTGTCGCAGGTCCCAGCGCTACGCGTGTCGCAGGTCCCAGCGTTACACGTGTCGCAGGTCCCAGCGTTACGTTATGTAAAGCTAAAAGTTAGGGATGAATGTAAACAGTTGTGTCAGAGTTGTCGTAAGATGGTGCTCAAAGTTTGCGACGACAGCGTCCACTCATCTGTCTGTCATGTTCCTCATGCTGTCCACCCCAGCACTCACACACGAGCATCTTGTATCTAGAATCATTATTTTGAAAAGTTGTTTCCTTGAAAAGCGATGTTACTGCATAATGTCCACTTTCTCTGTGAGGTCGTTAGGAAGTCTCATGTGATCATGATCATTCTCTTGTCAGGTGGTTGTATTCCTAATTAGTCTTCTTATCTACGGAAGTGATCTAGATTTGCTCTCAAAAATTTACGTCATGATTATATTCCTGTTGCTTATATTTCATATAAAACTGTTGCTTATATTTCATATAAAACAGACACACATAAGCACACTCACATAAATACATACACATATTCACCGTGAAGGAGGGAGGAAGGGTAACAGGGAAGAAGGGAGAGGGAGGGAGATGATGGGAGGACATGGAAATGACAGATAACAGAAGACCCAACAGCCTGTGAAGAGGTTATCTGCTGAAGGACATCAGTAGTATCATAAGTTCTTAATATATATATATATATATATATATATATATATATATATATATATATATATATATATATATATATATATATATATATATACACTAGACAGAGAAAGATTAGTAAGGCAAAGAGCTGCTTCTCCCCACCACAGTTCCCGCCGGCAGGAAGACATCCAGCTAACAGTACCACACAGAGTAGAGTAAACTGACATGGAAATTCTATAGGAAAGACTGAATGGAAAACATAATGTCTTCTAGCGTCACTAGCCAGATATATGATGTGCGGAGGAGAAGAAAACCTGAAAGCTGAAGTGCATGTATGTTACAGTCATCTTGAACACTTGAACAAAAGCTATGTTTGCTGATAATCATTATAACCAAAGTATTTGTCTCAAGATGATTTAAAAGCAACGATAAGCTCTGTATTGACAATATCTGTTGGTAGTTCACTCCACCGATCCACAACTCTGTTTTGCATCACTGTTTTGCATCACGCCTCCTTCCCTTTAACCTCATACCGTTATTTCTGGTTATTGTATCTTTACTTGACGTAGCCAGAGGGGTGAGTGAGGGAGTGAGGCAGGGAGGTTATCGTATATGGGAGTACATGGGAAGGACAGATAACAGGAAACCTAATGGCCCATAACGTTGTAATCTGGTCATTATCTTAATTCTGGAAGAAACAAGATAGTAAAGCAGAAGGTGAGAGGGAAGAGTGACACTTGGTGAGAGGAAGGGAGGCAGTTAAGTTAAGAGGGAGGTAACCTGGGGAGGAATGTAGCTACGGGATGGAGAGGAAGGGAGGGTGGGGAGAATCATGGGGAGAGAAGGCCGCCAGCGTCACACCTGTCGGTGGCAGCTCCCTCAATAAACCCCAGCGGACGAGCATGGTTAAGAAGTTTAATCAAGCCTTTATGTTGTTCTGAGAAGTTGTGGGGAGGACTGTGGGTGGCTGTGTGTGGGCAGGGTAGAGGCGGTGGGGAGGAATGAGTGGGGAGGTAAGGAGACAGTAGAGGACGAGGAGGGATGGGAAGGAAGGTGGACAGGGTCGAAGATGAGGAGCAGTGGAGAGCTGAGGAATGGTCGGGGAGTGATGGGAAGAGAACGGAGCTGGGGAGTGGTTTGTGGGTGTGGAGGAGAGAGGTCGTGAACCTGGGGAGGCGGTGCGAGTGGCAGGAGTGGGGACAAGAGCGGGTTGAGGCGCAGGCAGGGACTGGTGGGAGGAGGGAGCTGAAAAGTGATGGGGAGTGGGACGTAAAGGTAACTGGGAGATAAGGTGCACAGGTGAGAAAGATTGTGGAGGTGGGATAGGGTGTGGAGGAGCGTTGTGCGGGGTAAGACTGATTAGGAGTTGGGGAGGATATGGGGGGGGGGGGCAGAAGGTAGAGAGGCGGAGGAGTGGTGAATGAGGGAGCTGGTGGGGAGATGGGGAAGGTGAGGAGCTGGGGAAGGACCAGGAACGAAGGAATGGTGAGCGTGTAGGAACTTGTGATAAGCGAGGGGAACGATGGCGAGCGGAAGTGGGTGTGGGGGAGAGTTAGGAGGACTGAAGAGGTGAAGAGAAGAAGAGATGAAGAATAGGCAAGGCAGCCGGGGGATAGGCAGAGGAAGCGGAGGATAGGCAGGGAGGTGGAGGCCGCTACCTGTGATGGCATCATCTACCTCCCAGGCTACTGGTCACCAGCACTACCAGATGTCTCACTAGGGAGACAGAACGTCTCCGTCGCTCGAGATATTGGTAGACCATTACATGTGAATTACTAATCGCTGTGGGAGTTGTCGTTACAAGTCATTTATTCTTTCATTAAAAATCTATCGACGGCGTGTAATGTCTCTCCTCAACTGCCCTTTATACCTCCATATCCTCAAGAACTCTCATCTTCAGAAATCTTACTTGTCTGTTTGTTTATACGCGTTTGTTTTCATCTACCTTTACATTCTCGTCATTTCCACGGATCCTAACATCACCAGGACCCTCGTGTTGTACCCTCTGTCACTTACATCCTATCGAGATCATCATATTCGTTTCACCTGTATAAGGTGCCTCACCTGCAGTAGTCATCATGTTACTTACCTTCACCTGCCTCATCTCATTTAGAAAAGATCCATTTACACATAATATTTCAGGTTCCTTCGACCCTGGGCTAGCCCTACGCTCTCTGTAACTTTGCTATGATTTTCTTTCCTCTGAAACATGATAGTCACGAAGCTGGGAATGCAGAATTATCGAATGAAATAAAGCGAGAGAGTGAAGTAAAACAAACTCCTACCTTTCTGTCATTACTTCCCCCAGAGACGTGTTTGTGTAGAGTCAAAACTCCTCAATCGTCCAGTCAGCCCAGCTGACACAAGTAGGTCGCTGGTCAAAGGTCATTAACCTATTTCTGAGGAGACCAAACATGTCCCCGGGTTATACTCCATACTGAGGCGTATGAATGGCTGTCATTAACATCATGACAGCTCAGGCACCACTCATCACCAGGGGTTGGCAGGCAGACTTACGTCCCTCTGGTGTGCTTCACTTATGACACCAGAAAATCATCTTCTCTGTGCCTTCTTAACGCTGCCAGACGCACCCGTTTTTCTCCCCCGCATCCTCCCTTCTCACCCTGCTCCCTCACTATTCCATCCATCCTCCCTTCTCACCCCGCTCCCTCACTATTCCATCCATCCTCCCTTCTCACCCCGCTCCCTCACTATTCCATCCATCCTTAGTAACGAGTTTCCCGAAACTTCTGAGAAAGATAGAGCGAACAAAATGAAAGCGTCGAAGAGCAAATGAAAAGCAGAGTCAATGTCCTCTCAGGCAACACCATGGAAAATCTGGAGAAAAGATTAGTCTTTCCAGGAGGTGAGAGTATGTGTGTGTGTGTGTGTGTGTGTGTGTGTGTGTGTGTGTGTGTGTGTGTGTGTGTGTGTGTAGTTAACCCTATAAACAACCCCAGCATACACCAGGTATCATCAACCAAATCCAGGTCAGATTACACTACAGTCATCCCTGCACACGTATAACGTAACCATTTCTACAACACACGAGAAGGACATTAAAATAAGCAAGTTATAGATACAAATCACACACTCTCTCTCTCTCTCTCTCTCTCTCTCTCTCTCTCTCTCTCTCTCTCTCTCTCTCTCTCTCTCTCTCTCTCTCTCTCTCTCTTCCTCCTTTACCCACTCCACTCCTCATCACGTCCCTTCCACTCACTCTAGACCGATATTTTTCTTCTCTAACACGTAATGACTGAATGAAGACACGGAAGAGGAAAGCCAGTACCCTCAACTTTGTCTTCTGAGGCTGTGAGAGCCGGTCCACCACGAGCAGCAGACTCTACGTTAAGTCTGGAATACTGCGCGTCCAGAGAAGGTGTTCATATCGTGGATGTTAAAGATGGAAGATACATTAATCAGTCTGTCTGTTGATAAACATACATTTACATGCATACACAAATACATAAATAGGTGAAAAGATGGATGAATAGCTAGAGAATTATAAAAGGTGATGGTATAAGATGATATAGAAACACATGTACTTGGAAGGATATACAGGTGCAGGTATATAGCATCACAAGATAGAATCAGTATGTCCAACGTACCACAACATAGCTTTACTAAACCCCATCTGTCTCCAGCCACTCGTGTCGTTCTCTCTCTCACAAAAAGATCCGGTAGAAAACAGATTGTATTGTTTTTTAGCGGGTTGGCATTTCATTCGTATTTTTTACCCTCCATTCTTTGCCACCTTTTATGTTGCCCAGATATTTAGTTTTATCTAGCCACTGCTACGTTCGTTAATGCTTTCTGCTTGTTGGTCCAATTCCTGTCTAGGGTATATGTTTATCTGTTTTACAGGAAGGTGAAATTTTTTCTGTCTATCTGATATCATTTATCATTTCGCCTGTTGTGCCTCTGTATACTTAACCTCTTTACCTCTGTGGATATCTTATCTCTCTAACATATGTTTATTGTCTGTTTATCTGTCTGTATCTCCTTACACTAGCTAGTACTAGATATCAGGTTGAAGAGTAGGGAAACAAAGATTTTCTTCCTATTTTTTCTTTACGTTACGGTGTTCTACATCATGACCCTGACTACATTAGCATATTGTTATGGCAGAGTTTTTCTTGTCTATTATTGTTATGCGTCTAAAATTTCTCAGGTTCTTTCAAGTATAACTGTCGAGGTTAGGTTTTATGAAGTGAATTTTGTATGAAAAACAAGTTTTCGAGAGGATTTACCCGAAGCCAATCTTGAGGTAGTAACAACATTTCCTGAGAAGACCACACAACTTTGATGTCCATCTGCCGCGCAAACATGTTCCAATACCGAGCAAGACGTGGCATGAAAGATGGTTCATGAAAACCTCGAGGACGACCTAGTTACCCTCCCTTACATGTTGTACACCTCGAGGACGACCTAGTTACCCTCCCTTACATGTTGTACACCACACTCCTCACCCCGGCAGGGCGGGTGACCTTAAAGGACATGAACCTTGTACGTGACTCTCAGGCTCATGACATGTCTGCCATTCTGTCGTGTTTCCTGAAGTAAGATCTTTCCAGCTGCTTCCCAGTCTGGAGGTAAGACGCTTGGCTCGGTCCTCTACTTTGTCTGGTAGACTTGGATGTGACGGCGAACACGCCATCAAAGACGGTGGAGCGTGTCCTAGATATGAAAAGGACTTTTCAAATCTTATTTAAACTTGCCGTCTTCGTTACACTCATGAGCTGAGTATCACTCTCAGAACGCTCACATAATCACAGATGTCCCCCACTTGGCTATTCATCACCGTAAGAAGATCACAGATTATGATGTCTTGTGTTTATCTTCCGCGTTTCCTCTGCGGATAATCTGACCTGCCGCAGGTCACCACATGCGACAGCTCTTGTCTTACCCAGGCAGGGTCAGAGTGCACTGAACGGCGTGGGCGTGAGCTTCGGGGGACCTGGGTTAAAAGGTCATTAAAGTATACGTTCCACAACACAGAGTCAAGATACTACACAGAGGCACGACAACACCCGCTGGATGATGATCCGGCATCATCCTATCAGATACAACGCTGGGAACAAGTCTTGACGGTAGTCATCTTAAACCATGATTCCTCTCAGCAGCTCATGATGTCACGCGGTGCAGCGGTGTGTACCGTCATGATGTCACGCGGTGCAGCGGTGTGTACCGTCATGATGTCACGCGGTGCAGCGGTGTGTACCGTCATGATGTCACGCGGTGCAGCGGTGTGTACCGTCATGATGTCGTCTACCAACACAACATAGTAACACATTGAGGAGGTAATCATGTGATGAAGTGCTGCAGCACATACTCTCTCTCTCTCTCTCTCTCTCTCTCTCTCTCTCCCTCTCTCTCTCTCTCTCTCTCTCCCTCTCTCTCTCTCTCTCTCTCTCTCTCCCTCTCTCTCTCTCTCTCTCTCTCTCTCTCTCTCTCTCTCTCTCTCTCTCTCTCTCTCTCCCTCTCTCTCTCTCTCTCTCTCTCTCTCCTCTCTCTCTCTCTCTCTCTCTTCTCTCTCTGCTTCTCTTCTCTCTCTCTATCATCTTCTCTCTCTCTTCAATTCTTCTACTCTCTTCTCTCTCATTCTCCCTCACACAACCCCCCCCTCACACACCCTCACCACCTCACCCTCTCTCACTCTCTCTCTCTCTCTCCTCTCTCTCTCTCTCTCTCTCTCTCTCTCTCTCTCTCTCTCTCCTCTCTCTCTCTCTCTCTCCTCTCTCTCTCTCTCTCTCTCTCCTCTCTCTCTCTCTCTCTCTCTCTCTCCTCTCTCTCTCTCTCTCTCTCTCTCTCTCTCTCTCTCTCTCTCTCTCCTCTCCTCTCTCTCCTCTCTCTCTCTCTCTCTCTCTCTCTCTCTCTCTCCTCTCTCCTCTCTCTCTCTCTCTCTCTCTCTCTCTCTCTTCTCTCTCTCTCTCTCTCCTCTCTCTCTCTCCTCTCTCTCTCTCTCTTCTCTCTCTCTCTCTTTTCTCCATATTCTCTCTGTCATCCAATAATCCTCTCTGTTAGCTTCTCTCTCTCGCTCTCTCTCTCAGTTTTTACATTTCTTTATCTCCAATATTTCCTTGTCATCCAGATAATGCCCTCGGTCTGTTAGCTTCTAGCGTGGAGAACGAGGCCAGGAAGTTCCCAAACTGCGGCACATTTTTCAGCAGTTCACAATGTAAGGCGTCGCACGTTACCATGTTCTCTTGCTTTACTTATGGTGACTCTACCATGATCAGGTACGGAAAGTAGAGGAACATAATGAATAAATAATTCAAGATGTTTTATCTGCTAAGTTCTGAAGAGAACAATTCTACACACACACACACACACACACACACACACACACACACACACACACACACACACACACACACACATATTATATATGTATGGAAAATAGTTTGTTGGACTTCTTTGTAAACTATACATAAAATTTTTGTTTGTTTGTGTGTGTGTGTGTGTGTGTGTGTGTCTATGCATTATGTTATCCAGCGTATTTACACCATGATGATGAGATAACTACAGCTGAAAATTACCTGTAAATACTTTGCATGTAGAGTGAAACTGGCTCGCGGCGTTCTATTT
The DNA here is from genome assembly GCF_036320965.1 of Panulirus ornatus. Classification (NCBI taxonomy): domain Eukaryota; kingdom Metazoa; phylum Arthropoda; class Malacostraca; order Decapoda; family Palinuridae; genus Panulirus; species Panulirus ornatus. Next base: position 1,196,808 of record NC_092253.1, on the reverse strand, counting down.
CGAGAAGGGTGCAATGTTAATTTAATGCATCCACGTACCGAGGCACTTACTTGTTTTTATTTGGTAGAGTGGATTCACAGGCCAGAACTTTTATGTGCTTATCTACAAGCGAATGAGAATAAACATTTAATGATGGTAATGAACGTTTTCCTTTGTTGTGGATGAATGTTGTGCTTTCAGGACGAATGTTGATGTTTGTGTTGTGAATGTTGTGTTGTGTTATGCTGCGTGTTGATGATTGCTGTTCGTGATGTGAGTGTTGTGTTGTGTTGTGCACTGGTGATATATGTTGATTTAATAAGTAATTAGAAAGACTAACAATAACAAATTGCTAACCGAAGAAACATAACAGGAATATACAAAAGAACACATAAAGAACATACGGTAGAACAAACCATGGTACAGGAAGAACATATCGAAATCACACGCTAATATGGTCCTATAGAAAGAGATGTGGGATCATACAAAGATAATTTATCAAGATCGTATCAAACCTAGATATCATAGATATTTTCCTTAATTAAATATTCATTACCTATGATTTTCTCTTTGTATATTCGAGTGTTCTTCTTGTCCTTAGTGGGTTGAGAGCACGTGAATGTGATTATATTTTGGTTCAGATATTTGTACAAAAATGCAGCAGAGGAAGACAATGTCCGAGTTGATTTGAATTCTAGGAAAGAAATGCCACCTGCAGGTGCTCCACCGTAGTGTTGATGATCATGATCTTCTTGCATATGTTTAACTGTATCCATGTTTACCAGGTTGTCCTCCGTATCCTTTTCAGCACAGGAAAATGACCCTTGACCTCAAGAGTATAACCTTGACCACGGCAATATGGCCCTTGACCACGAAAGTACAACCCTAGACCACAGTGTGAAAACCTCTTGGCTACAACTTTACGAGCCTAAACCATGATGGTTTGACCCTTAGGCGTGATGACCTGACCCTTGACTTGACTCATAAGGGTTGAGTCACGTTGTCATGCCCAAGGGTCATATCGTCGTGCTCAAGGATCGTCCCGTCGCGTTGAAGGTGGTAGACTCAAGCGGGAGAAATCTCAAAGCTTGGTAGAATATTTCATGTTTTTAAATTTCACAAGTAACATATTTTACATCAACAGTTTGCTAGTGGTCAGTCCTGTTTACCTTAGTTTATGCCAGCAGTTTGCCAGCAGGAGTTTCTGTTTACGATTTTTATGTAAGAGAAAGATTGAAAAAACTTATCAAGCAGGGTTGTTATCTTGTTTTTCTAAACGAACGGCGTTCCCTATGGAAAACAAATCTTTCGTTATAAACTAAAAATCAATATATATATATGTGTGTGTGTGTGTGTGTGTGTGTGTGTGTGTGTGTGTGTGTGTGTACCGAGTATTCTTAATAACTTGTCAAAATAGTCTACAACTCTCTAGAGTCCCGAGATGTCATTCGTCAATCCTGTAGAAGATAGGGAAATATTTTCCTCATATAAGATGTTGTTTTTATCCATCTGTCTGTGATGGTTTTGTTCGTATAACAAGATGCCTTGTTATGGTCCGTATTTCATTAAGTTCAACGTTCTCCAAGCAGGCGAGATGGTCCTGCTGTACTGATGTACTTCCCACAACTCTGGTCTTCAGCTGGCTCATAGACCGCCGGCCAGTGTTGTCTCACTATGTGTATACTGCGGCAAAACTCCTCTCTCTCTCTCTCTCTCTCTCTCTCTCTCTCTCTCTCTCTCTCTCTCTCTCTCTCTCTCTCTCTCTCTCTCTCTCAGCAACATTACAGCAGCCATATCATCATGATTCCCATGAATGATTCATTCCATGCAATCCTTGTGTTTCTTGAGGAGACACTAACACAATACTCAGGCTGTTATATGTTTACAGACTCACTCTTGAGAGATATGTCCTTCATCTCAGAAGAATCAAGCATCTATATCATTCCAGGGATTTTGGTACTATTCCAGGGACCCCTGTACTATTCCAGGGAATTCTATACTACTCCAGGAGTACTATACTATTCCAGGGACCCCTGTACTATTCCAGGGAATTCTATACTACTCCAGGAGTACTATACTATTCCAGGGAGTTCTGTATTACTCCAGGAAGTCCTATATTATTCTAAGGAATGCCTGCTATAATATTCCAGAAAATGTCTACGACATGAACGGGAAATAACGAACAATATTTTCATGTTCGGGGAAGCAGAGTTTCTTCATGAATGGATTTGCTTTTATTTTTCTCTCCGCTTCACTCAGTTCGCAGGAGTGGAAGTTTTCATGATTATCATTGCAAAGTTCTTGTCAATGAATTGTTTATTCTTTAAGACAGAATTCGCGACTTTTGCAGGAAGACGTTTGTTTATTAAGAACCGAAACGGTATAATTAAGCTGGTAATTACTTTTGAGTATATTTGCTGATATAACAACACAGGTCGCTGTATTAAAGATGATGACCAATTACGAAAGCATTAACAGAGGGAATATTCTCTTTCAGATCCGAACACTCTGAAACTTTGCCTAGATCGGACACTACCACCATTCCTCACCTTTTGGTATCATCCAGAAATACTGAGCAAATATTATAATTTCACGCAGACACTTTCTTCAACATATCTGTTTTAGACATCTGGAGACGGATGTAGAACCTAAGCAATAAAGTACGTTGGAAAATATATGACGTACCTGGGACAACTGTGATCAGTGAACCAGTAATTACCAATGAGATAGTTGTGTATTGTATATATTGAAGGGCATCAGCAAACACAGGATCGTCGCCCTTACCTGCCACAGCATCAGAACCTTCGTCAGTAGCCACGCTAGAACTCTCTCTGGTGCATTCCCTACAACCCTTGCCAGCGCCATCTATAGACTATAGCCTCAATCAGCCCCCTCACTCTAATCTTGGCTAACGTCCTTATCAAAATTTTTGCCACCACCCTCACAAAACCTTCCTTAGCACCTTCACAAAAAACGTTTTCAGCAGCTAGCTCACAAAACCTTCTCCAGCTCCTTCACAAAGCCCTATCCAGTGCCCTTACAAAACCTTTCCCAGCACCCTTACAAAACTCCTAACATCTTTTGAAAAACCTTCAACAAAAGCTAACCCGCGACTCCCATGTAGAGAATGTGCTCTCACTCTCTCCGTTAAAGCCTAAGTGAGTACCTTCACCTGAGGATTCCTGAAACACCTCGCCCATACACCACACCCAAGACCTTCACTCCGGAACTCACTGGAATACCGTCCCCAAGGCGCCATCGCCAGATCTTCACCCAGGACCTCTGTCAGGACTCTTCCCCCAGCGGGATGGGGAGCAGAATATCCTGCTGCAGCAGTGGCCTTCCGCTGTGGTTCCTCCTCTGCTGCTGCCTCGGTGAGTGCCTCATTGATCTTGCAATACGTCTGCGTTCTCCGTCCTCTTTCTGTTGCTGTATATCTGTCCTCCTGATTTCCTGTGTGTGTGTCTGTGTATGTCCCATCTTGACGACGTGTTTGTCTTGTCCGTGTCTCCGTCTTATGTTTTCTTTGCCAGTCACCCATCAGCGTCTGGCTCTGCCAGTTTGTATTTCAGTTTAGATTTGCTTTCCTTTTTATGGTATATATTGATATCTGAATGCTCGGCTTAGAATCTGGTGAAATATCTGAATTTCTGTCCATCATAATGACACTATACAAGCATTCTTTCAGTCCTCAGGCTTTGGTCCATACATACTCTAAATATCCTGGTGAACCAATCAGTATTATATATATATATATATATATATATATATATATATATATATATATATATATATATATATATATATATATATATATATATATATAATGATGAATTGTGTGTGTGTGTGTGTGTGTGTGTGTCTGTGTCTGTGTGTATTTGTACCTTCAGGCAGTGTCGTACATAGCTGTGAAGCAAAAATATTTGTAGGGAAAACATTTCACGACATTCCTCGTCTGAGGTTGTTGTTTGTATTGGTTATGTCGTAACTAGTGGTATCTGGAAACCCTCACATTCCATCCCTCATCTTCTTTTTCTCGTCTTCGTTTCCCATCTGTTCTAAATTTTTCCTTCTTTTTACCCGCCTCCTCCTCTTGTCGTTCTCCGCCATTCTCATTTCCGTGTGGCTCCTCCTCCCTTTTCATCACCAGTTGTACAGTGATGAAGTTCCCACAGGCTGTGGCACGTCCGCCTTGTCCGTCATCTCCTGCCAGCATCCGGAAGATACGAAGACCTCAAGATACCTCACAATGTCGTCCCCAGAACACGCACGCACGCACGTCCACATGTTGCAATATACTCCTCCGTACCATGCAGGAGGCAAACACAACACATACATGAAGACCCGCTTATCGAGTATACTATCATGAATATTCATACGTCAGAATAAAAGCATGTATACATTTATGTACACAGCCTCATCCTGTTAACCTCCTCAGCACGTCAGTATGACCCTGCTATGCGATACTTGGTTATGACAGCCTAACCTCTGACCAACCCGTAAAGGTCAAGTCAAAGGTCATGTTATCATACTAATGCGTGGTAACGTCCTGCTTAAGGGTCGTGTCGTCGTGCTCAAGGGTCGTGTCGTCGTGCTCAAGGGTCGTGTCGTCGTGCTCAAGGGTCGTGTCGTCGTGCTCAAGGAGGTGAGGATAACTAACCTTTCTTGGTAGCGCCAGTAAAACATAGAATATTTTCTCGCTAATGGAACCAGTAAGGATCCTTGACTCACAATGCTTTCGGAAACGTTCAGATGGTTAGTTTCCTCTCCAGGATGAAGCACTGGCTGCTCGTGCAACATTGATCTTTATTTTCTATATCTATCAGCACTTTAGCTCTTTACTGAAGGCAAAGTTCACTGGTAGGGAAGCCTGACACGTATGTATAGCAGGTAATGATAGACTAACTGTAGGCTTTGTTGTGTCAACACAAGATTACTTTATCAAATCAGCAGGAAAGAAACCGTGTGAAAATATGGAAAATACGGAGATGCTGACTTTGCGATGGAAACATCATCTGAACGTGTTTTGATCATGACAAGAATGTGGAAGGTCGGCAGGTATATGTTTTTCGAAGGGAAGCAAAGAGTTCCAAAACTTTTTGCTTACTTGGACGTTTCTGGCAACTTTGTATTGGTACTAATGAAGATATTCATACCAGACTCGCTGGACACACAACATGATCAGGTTCTACACCACATCTTCATCCATGGAAGATTTACCATTGTAACTATACATGTTTACAGACGAAGATGGTGCGACGAATTTGGACGAAGGAGAGGTCACTGAGACCACGCAAATGAATTGGATAAGGAAATGGGAAGTGGCGGATGTAGAAGAAAATCATAGACATTGTTGATGTATTTAACTGAACCCGAGGAATCGTAAAGACATCAGAACATTTAGGAACTTGATTCAGAAATTATCGATCACTTGCTCGTATACTGTGGAAGTCTTCATGTATTTAAGAAAACTAAGTTGATGAAAAAGAAGTTGATTATACGGGACAGAAAAGAACGTTTGGGAATCACTAGAGGCAAGATACACGCCGGCTTCTCTAAACATTACAATATGAAACAAAATCAAGAGACGAGAGATGGATCTGGAGTTGCCTCGTCCACCACCATCCCACACAGACCCCAGAGACCCACACAGACCCCAGAGACCCACACAAACATAGATTTTTCCGTCGGATCCTGACAGGAAAAAATTCCGGACGCTCCGTTTCCACCAACTACACACAGATAGGAACGGACTCCCGCAGATACGCACAGAATAGCTCTTGTCCTTGCTGGAAACGGCGTTCCGGGAAATCAGTTTCAATGAGGATTCACTTGTGTCTATCTCTCTAGTGGCGACCAGGCAGGATGCGTCTACATCTTTCATTTTTGCGGGTTTACTGGAATCTCAACGAAAGTCTGACTACAGCCACATAGATGTGACTACAAAGACAGATAAAAAATAGATTGGCGTAAGGAAAAGAGAAAAATGTTAATGCGGATTATTTTACTTAACTGAACAGTAAATCACAAAACTAAATGCTGTCAGAATCATCTTTGCTTCTCTTTCCACCCCAATGAAGAGATGGACTCAAAGCGGTTGTTTATCATGCATCTAATACGTCGAGCAGGACACAGAGAACGACCAACCAGGTGTGGTATGTGGACCTTCAGTTATACATAAAATCGGTAGCAGAATTGAAATCATTATTACGAGCAATAAACTCGTTAAGTGAGGATATTGGAACTCAATTCAGAACTGAAGAATGTGTCCTGAGTTCCCATTTTGTAAAGGAAAACAATAGACGAAGAACATTTGATCACGGCTGATGATATCAGGAAAACAAGTTGTGAAGGAAGAATTCTAAAATATCCAGGAAACGTTTTGAAACAAAAAGTAGAGAAAGGAAATAGTGAGGACGAATCATCTGATGAAGTTCAGCAGATCCATGAAAAGTTGTTAGTGTCAGACAGAGCCGCCAGGGAGGTGGCAGTCCCCACAACAGGCACACTGAGCTGGGTTCTTAATTGATTAAACGCAATTGACTGAAAAATAGAGAGAAGAAATGACAGGCCAGCCATGGAATATTCGATATTGGTGGAACTCCAGATTGAATTCACATTACAAAGATAAATGGGAGAAAGGAATGGTTGAAACTGACCAAATGACGAGTGAAGGGACCTTGATCACGTAGAGCTCCGTAGGGTAGCAGCTAGCATTGTTGACATTCAGGGGCCACTCGGCTAGAAGCTGGATGCAACAGCCGGCCCACAGTCAACACAGCTGTTCATCCACTCCTAAGAATTGGTCGATAAGTTAGGCACACACACACACACACACACACACACACACACACACACACACACACACACACACACACACATATATATATATATATATATATATATATATATATATATATATATATATATATATATATATATATATATATATATATATATGAGTGAAGGAAGAGGAAAGAGTGGAATGATATAGAGGATTGGGAGAACGAGAGCAAAGATGTTGTTTACTGATATAAATGGTGTTAGTCAAATAATTAATCCCATTATTGCCAGTGTTCTGTAGGGAAGACTGGCCAGGCTTGGCTGCAGGGAATCAGCCATGCAAAACAGTATCATTTGGGAACTAATTGGATTCACCATAACACAATAGCCGGGAGGGAAAAAGACTTAAGGAAAAATAGAAATTGCCTTTACTGAATGCTTAAATCTCCCTTCCAGCAAATACATCCCTTGTCTCTCGGTAACATTTTCCAGTTTTCCTGTTAGATAACTAATGAAAATAGTGTCAGCCTATTGTGTCAGTTTAATTACTCATGATATACCTCGAATTCTGTGAAGTATAGTAACCCTGGAGGACTAAGAGTATTAATTTTTCGAATCTTAACTTGATTTGAAGAGAAACAGTTTTCATTTTTATGTTTTAGTATTTTAGTTTTTACATCATATTTAGGCAGGTACCTATTTTATAGACCAACTCTTAGGCAGCTGGGTTGACCGTGGACCGACTGCCGTAACCAGGATTCGAACCTATGCGCTCGACCCTGGGCGGCCCGTGAATGTGTTACGGTCAGGAACGCTAACTGCTACACTAAAGGTGCTCACTGTGCAAGGTTGTACCACAACTCAGAGAGAAAAATCAAATACTAAAAGAAGGATATTGAAAAGAAAAAAACATACTGAACATGATGAAGGAAGGACACTAAACCGAGTATGATGAAGAGGGGAAGTATATGGGATCATAAGGGAGGATATTGTAGTGAGCGGACTTAAGGAAGTAAATTGGTCACAGTTACAATGATCCAATTACTAAAGGAACAGTATAGTAACATGGTATGCCGTGCTGCACACTGCTGGCGAATCATGAAATAATTATGTTGATTAATTCTCGTTAAGGTTGTATATTGGCTATATAACAAAGCCAAATATAGATCCTGTCACTCGTACCGTTAGAGAGTCTCAGAATTCTTATGTGCGCCTTTTAGTTTAATGACGCTCACCTGCATATCGTACAATGGAATCGTGAGCAGCATTGAAATCATTAAGCAAATGATAAGTATATGTAATGTAACCTAAAGCTGAAACAAGAGAAGGATCCAAGATACTGTACAACTGTCAGAAAACAAAGAAATTAATTACAACTCGGGTTAAGGTAACCTTTCAAGAATTTGTGTCTGGCAGCGGAAGGCTTGAGCCAAGGTAACAAGGGTAGCGTTGCCTGAGGAAATGTGACTCGCTCGCAAATTACACGCGAGATGCAGGTTTCTTCTCCTTTGTGGACCGCTCAGGATCCCGTTAAGAACACACATGACTTTGTAATCCTTGCTTCCCAAGGCACTTCACTCCTGTTCTTCTCTTTGATCTCTTTGTCACTCTCTTCTCTTTTCTCGTCATCTCTACTTCCCTCTCTTTACATTATACTCCTTCCTTCTGTTCGTACCTCCCTCGTCCTCCCGGCTCCTCCTTCTCTCTCTGGGTCTAGTCATTCACCTTCCGTGCCTTTCGTCGTTGCCACTTCCATCCTCTCATTCCTCTTCTCCTCGTTCTTCCCTGACCCATACAGCTGACCATGATCCACCAGCCGACCATCACACAGCTGTTAACGACTTCAGTGGACCAGCTGCCCAATTTGCTAATTACACCTGATTGGAGAAGGAAAGCACATGGAACGAGGGGACGGTGATTGGTGCAATGGGCTGTAAAAGGGGTCAGAGGAGTGTTGTTAAGGGGGTCACAGTAATGCTGTTTTGTTGGTTGGGGTCACACTGAAGGTTTAGATGTTGAAAGAGGCCACAGTACGGGTTGTGGTGGTATGAAAACCCTGACTCCATAAACGAGTCTGAGGAATTTTCTTGTTTGTGAAAGTATGTGTTCGTCGGATAAGGTCTTTAGGGGAATGCCTGAGTGATGCGAGGAGCGCAACTGAACCCTGTTGGACCCAGAGGACGCACGTCAGAGGCAGTCAGTTCCCTGGTGGATCTGATCTAATAATACTCAATAGTGGGTTTAAATCCAGCACTGATGGACCGAGAATTGCGCGTGATAGAGAGATATTGGTAGGAGGATGTGCCGGCACTGGATCTTTGGCACCAGACGATAGTGGCATTACATGACTGCCATTACCGGGGAAGGTGAGAGGTCCGAATGCTTGGAAACTGTCCTGTTGTGGAGGAAATCCAGTACATTATAGTACTGCCGGGGCGCAGGTCCTCATCAGAGGGCGTTGGCACGATATGACCAGAACTTGCTGCAGAAGCTGGGTCGGTCAGTTCAACCCTGAGAGTAAAGAAACTTTTGTGGTAAAGACAGGAATCAAGACTGAGGAAATGACCATAAAGATCGTGCTATACTCCCATCACTGATAATGACCATAAAGATCGTGCTATACTCCCATCACTGATAAGAAGAACATCGTCTTCCTCGGAGACGTTCTTGTCATCAGCTATAAATCAGAAGTGATTCTGACCTCTGGCGTTCAGACCCTCCCTCAAGGTTTGACCTCTCGTGGGGTCTCACACACTTTACTCGGCAGGAAATTTGTCTGGCAGTGGAAGTAGGAGGCGGAGGAGGCGGAGCAGGAAGGAGCAGTACGGTGGTAATGGGTCTGGTGAAGGTCGTAAACGAGGGGATAGAGATTACTCTGAGGATCGCTGTTAGTCGGGGGCCAGCTCGGGGAGGAGTTTGATGATGATGGAATTGGTTTCAAAACTCAATAAAGAAGATGTAACGAGGCATGAAGGAGAGCACACAGGCAGTTACCGTTCAGAATAGCCATCTTGTTGGAGGGGTGTTCACTGATTAGTTCTTATAAAGCAACCAATTGGTAAATCACATTTGCAGAAGACAACACTTGAATGCAGCATTAAGTCAGTCCAGTAAATTGATAACACTAATTGATATAGCAGAGGGTAAGAGGGACATAAAGAGTGCTAGATGTTGTAAGGCACTGCATAAAACTGTAATTCATAGACAGCAGAAGGGGCAATGTTTACACATAGTCACCTACGAGGCAGTGACCTCGCATGATTATTTATACACAAAACAATAATGTACAAACAAGACAAAGTTTTATCTTAGTAGATATGATGATAAGAATGTGTAGCTTCACCGACCAATGCACGTTTCTCATTAGTCTTTTGTCTTAATGATTATCTAAATTCTTTTTTTTAATCCTATGTTGTTTTGTGAACCAAATGACAAAACCTGCAGACCAGATGAAAACAAAATGACTGTCGTCTTTGGTCAGCTTTCATGTTGGATTAATAGTGAAATGATTACGTGTTCACAGACAGAACCAACAAAGCTACCAAATATAGCCTCTGCTCTTAGAAACTTGAGTCATTACCAAAAGTGAGTTCAAATTATGCACACACACACACACACACACACACACACACACACACACACACACACACACACACACACACTAAATATAAAGAAAGTGCAGCCATAGACAGAAAAAAACATACATTCACACATACATAGATTGGCAGCAAGATTGTATTACATACATAAATGCTCGACACAAAACATGTACAAACATACAGATATATACATACACGAAAACAAGCACATATACACATATACAAATACACACATGCATACTTATACATATATCACATACTAAAAACTACAGATGCATGAACAGTGAAGACTGAAAATTGTCACACGAACACAAGCACAAAAAAGACTAAATCCACACAAGACACGCACACTCAGGTGTGTATACAAGCATCAGCAGGCACGTACGTAAAAAGATAACGTCACTTGTTTCTTCTTTTGTTCCTACTATTAGGATGTGATAATACAGGAGAGGAGAATTGTCAACCCTCCATTCGCACCTTCCAAGAGTAATATTCTTTCTCCGTCTCCCACATGTAGTCTGATCAAAACCATACGATCGAACCTTTGAGGACAAAATGTCACTTGGCTCCTTATGCCCTATTTCAGAACGTGATCATATAGGACGTGAGGATTTTCAGACCCCTCCAGCTCCCGAGCCTCTTACTCACCTCCTTCCACAAGCAGGAGATAATAATATAGCATTCTGTATCTGTTATGATAATATGTACAGATGTAAATCATGGAAATGAAGTAATTTTGTAGGTAAAAACAGGCGACACAAACTCCCTAATTTGAAAATTCCAGCTCAGAGCATTAAACTTTGAAAGATAACAAACAACTAATGCATGTTAAACACCAGTTAGTGAGCCACATTTTTGTCGCTGTCCTCCCGCTGCTCCTGATGCCATTTTCATGGGTAAAGTTGGACGTAGTTCGTCATCCGAGAATGTAAACCAAGCCGACGTGTGTCGTGATGGAGGGGCTGCCAACCTGAACACTATCATGTGAGGAAATAGTTTCCCGTCACAGGCAAGATAACATCTTATTCTTCCATCATTATTATACACACACACACACACACACACACACACACACACACACACACACACACACACACTCACTCACTTATCAATACATACATATATATAGATATATATGTATAGTGATGGGAAGAAGGTGAATAGTTTGAAGAGAACTAACGTACATATGGGGTGAGGGAGAGGATGGGGAACTGCTAACGGACAAATAGAATGTTAAAATAGCTGACAGAGTCAGTATTTTGAGGGACGACTGAAAGTGTTAGTTTATAGGGGAAGCGGCTGTGGTGTGTGTGTGTGTGTGGAAGAAGGTGGCATGTGGAGTGAGAGAATCATGGTGAACGGCGTGATGATAAGAGAGGAGATGGTGGAAGCCTTGCGTGAGATGAAGTGTTGTAAAGCGGCAGGAGTGAATGGTGTTGTAGCCGAGGTTATGAAGAGAGGAGGAGGAGGATGTGTTGTTGTTTGGTTAGTCAGGCTTTCATTGTTTGTACGGCCCAAGGTCAGGGAGGTCAGGACTCGCAGGAAGTATGTATAGTTCCCTTAAAGAAAGACAAATAGAACAAGGTTGAATGTTCTGATTTAAGAGGAATGAAGTTGTCGGGTATAACTGATAATGCATGTGGGAGAGCGTGATTGACTGGGTGGTGTTGTGCAAGCTGAACGCGGAGGAGCACCTTGGTTCCAGGAGAGGTAGAGGATGTGGACTATGAAGACGTCTGCTTTGAATATATTTGCATGAACGAGAGAAAGATAGTGACTCATGTGGTATTCATGGATCTAGAGAAAGCGTATGATCAGATTGACAAAGATGCCTTATGCAAGATGCAACATTATAAGTGGAATGCAATGCCAAGATACTGAATGTACTGGCCTCACCAGCGATGCACGTCCCCATCATTACTGATGGACGTCCACTCCTCATATCTGCCAAGCCCTGTAAGATCTGTACAATAACGTTGCTCTGGCCTCAGAGATGATGCGCTTCGTCTGGGATATTCACAATGTGGACCCTATGTTCTGACTTCTGCTGGCACTATTTGAAAAGGTTTGAGGCGAAACATGCCTCCTCAAGGAGCACACGCAGCTGTTTCGTGCATGGCATGTTTAACAACTGCCAGGCGAGCTGGTCGCCCCGCACAAACTTGGTAAGACCTGCCAGAACCCGTGTTGCTGCAGACTGCCCAGGCTTCACCGCCAGTACGTTTAGTGGCGGTGTATAAACTATTGAGATCAAATAATTACATATAATAGTTCATAAACGGTTTGTATTTTGGCTTACATAAAGAAATTTTATACTTTATTTATCTATTCTCTCTCTCTCTCTCTCTCTCTCTCTCTCTCTCTCTCTCTCTCTCTCTCTCTCTCTCTCTCTCTCTCTCTCTCTCTCTCTCTCTCTCTCTCTCTCTCTCACCATGAGAGAAATATTTCTTCACAAATAGGGTCATTGAAGACAGGAATAATGTGCTTGCTTGTGTCACAGAGGCAAAACAATAGACTCATTCAGAAATGGTCGAGACAAGAATATGCCGGTGGAAGTTATCATTAGTTGTATAAAAAGGAATCAGATCCTCATTTTCTTCTGCAAGGTAACCATGTCATGAGCCAGCAGCTGGGTTTCTGTTACATGTTTTCAGTATGTGTTCTCTCTCACACTATGGTCTCGCTCTCATCTATGGGTCGAGGGATGTAAAGACACCAGCCAGGTCCATCAAGGAGGGACGAACGTAGAATCCGAGAGGCTTGGAGATTTTCATTATTCAAAGCCCAGAAGAATACCTCCAACTAAACAATGGATGCCTGGGCTTAACCTTTTCTCGTTAAATTCCCTTGACAATCAACCTAGCTTTCAACCATCTAGACGATAAAAAAGGGGAGTTTAGACAGATATATCAAGGCAAAGTCAACGTAGATATCTTTATCTTCTCAGATACTTTCTAGTTTTATTTCTATTTTTTTTAGCATCCAACATAACTTTTCATCAACGTAACTTCATATCAGAGCAAACATTTCTTCGTTGTAAATACGGCACTGCAGACTCTCATGGTTGTCTAAAAATATGTTTCATCAAAAGCTCCTTATATTGTACGTCTACCACAAAACATCATCACTCACTAGCTTAAGCTTATTACGACGCTGTTTCATTTATCATACAGTGCTAGTTACATTTTACTGTACTCTTGAACCATACACCTAGTTTTGTAATGTGGTACTGTACAGACACACACACACACACACACACACACACACACACACACACACACATTCACACATATAGAATCTCTCTATCTGGCACATGACACTTGACAACACGTGACTGATACAACTCTTTGCAACATTAGGGTTACTGCGGTGGGCGCTACTCACTGGTCACTGGTCGTATGGTCTCATGAGTACTCAGGTCCTCACTCTCCACCTGCGCAGGTGTGGGCGTGACGGAGGCGTGGTGGGGTCAACGTCCGGAGTTCGGTCCAGCAGCTGACACTGTGACGGTGGAGGAAGGCGAGACGGCCAAGCTGCCCTGTGTCGTCCTCCATCTGAACGACAAATCTGTGAGTATCTGCTGAGGGCTTTGCCTTCAGGCTGTCTAATGGGTGAGCAATCAATTACTAAACACTTTAGTATTATGCCTTTATCTTCTTTACCAAGTATCTCTTAATGGTTATGATATTTCTCGATGTCATTCCATTCACCTTTCGTTCTGTAAAACTAACACACTGACACACACACACACACACACACACACACACACACACACACACACACACACACACACACACACACACACACACACAGAGGACAGCCTAGCCCTAGCCTTGCATCTCTTTGAATCCCGTGAATCAAGTCGCAGCAGCGCCTAGCCCCGCCCCGCGGTGGGAGGGTAGCTGCGCGCCCAGGATGAATGGCCGGTGTGCATGGAGTATATACAACCATTATCAATGAAGTTCAATGCCCAGAGTACTCCAGGAATGAATGAATGTACACGAGTTGAAAAGATTTGCCTCAGTGACTTTAAATGGTCTGAGCGTGCCATGATTTGATCATCTGCGACCCGTCAGGTTCCGGGGATGGAAGCGCACTGCCTTTTGAATGAATGCTGCGCCTCACGCGCCGGATGTACGCCCCACGCGCCGGATGTACGCCCCACGCGCCGGATGTACGCCCCACGCGCCGGATGTACGCCCCACGCGCCGGATGTACGCCCCACGCGCCGGATGTACGCACATCAGGGAATTTAGATATTAGCTGGAGCGAGGAAAATATGAATGAACATAAAGGGGAAACGTGACACATGTGGTCAATGAACTTACATAGCAGAACGGCGAGAGGAATGAATGAACGTACGGCGGGAGATGAGATAACCATGATCAACATATTCAAATGGCTGCTCAGGCGAGTTATAATTAAATGTCAGCAACCCGCCCGCCAGGTTTGAATGATTGGAGAGCGCCAGGTTTTGTATAGTTGCTGTTCTAAAATTAAAGGACCGTTAAGTGGCGAGTTTAAACGGCTGCACCTCTCATGATTTAAAGGTTACAACGTCAATATTAAATATTTAGACTCGTAGTGTGTTAATGTTGTGAGTATTTCTAGGTATGCGAGGTGTGAGTGTTGAGGATATGCTGTGTTTGAAGAGTTGTAGTGAGACGGAATTAGTTGCTTTAGTGCGGAGAGGACAATTGATTTTGAAGTATACTGGGTATAGCGAGGTATACTCTGGCTGGACAGATTGGCTATATTAGATATAAACTGGGTTTAAAGTGTGGTAGAGAGTGGCGAGAATAATTGCTTTACATGCAAACGAAGTTTGACGGGGTTTAGGATTGTTTTGACTTTATCATTTATTTACTTAATCTTTTCAGAGTTTTATCTTATTTTCCTGGAAGTATTAAAGATGGGATCTATGTACAGACGTCTTATTAACCTTTGGTAGTTTAAGATGTTTTAAATGCATAGTGGACGACAGCGTAGTCACTTCTTATGATCACTATACCAGTATTAAGCTTCCTCTCTGTTGACAGTAGTAGCCAGCACCAACCAGCTGGGGCACTGTGTTTATCAGGCCACACCCGACCCAAGCGTTCAGCCCACGAGGTCAGATTCATCCCTGACCTTTGACCCTATACCCCCACCATCTCACCAATAAAAACATAAACGACAAAGTGAGACCACTATGTATGTATCATGTGGTCGAGTGTTCGTAGATCAGACCTCGAGACAAAATGAAGGTATTGGCATAACCCATGAAAAAAAAATGCATAAAGGCAGACAGAAGTAAATAGTTGCAGTACCTAAACTGTTGCTTGGACAATCAGTCCACATAATCTGTTTTCCATGCAAGTTGTTTGAGTTGACTAATATCTGCTGCAACTTTTGAATAAATCTTGCGTTTTTGAGGAAGATTTTAACACTGCAGCGGATCAGGATTGAACGTCAGGCGTGCTGAAGACTAATGTTCTGTCCAGTGTTTCCTCCAAGAAGTCTTAAAGTTAAGAAATCTTTTGGGTTTTCTGAAATTAAAATTGTAAATTACATACGAAAAGTTTTCCCTTTCTTCGTATATGTAAATTATATGAAAATCGGATGTGGTATTAGGAGTCGTTTTTCTCATATTATTGTCAGTGAGATGAACAGTTGGACAGCAAGGATGGGGAGCGTGGTGGTGGTGGTGATGATGATGATGATGATGATGATGATGGTGGCGAAGGAGATGATAATGGTGGTGGCGGTGGTGGTGGTGATGATGATGATGGTGGTGTTGGTGAGGGGGGGGGGGTAATAGACATAACAATGACCTGCCTCGGTCGTGGCACCACTGGACACTGCCAACAGTGACAAGATTTGAAATACCAAAACCTCACACACACAAAAGTCAAGTGAAACTGTGTAAACGTTCACAGAGAGAGAGAGAGAGAGAGAGAGAGAGAGAGAGAGAGAGAGAGAGAGAGAGAGAGAGAGAGAGAGAGAGAGAGAGAGAGAGAGAGAGAGAGAGAGAGAGAGAGAGAGTGTGAACTGATAAAAATGACATCAAACACGTTACGTCGTAAAATCCTCTTATGCAAAACTTTTCTTCTTCATCTGAGATCTAATACTAATAAGCTGTTTAAAAGCTGGGTAAAGTAGCCACTTCAACCTTACGTACAAAACATATTTTTCTGTTCTTATTTGTTTACCAAATACGTAGTTCATCCAATATCAATGTTTCTTTATGTGATATTAGTTCATCAGACAGATAAGATTATCATCGATTGGACTATACTGAAATGGCTTCCTTTTACGCACTGTTAGCTTTGACATCATCAAACTATTGCTTTATTTTCCCCGCGGCATCAAAGGTGTTAGTCACCGACCTGGAAATATATCGAGAGACTATTTTCCAATTTTTTCCCCCGGTAATTGCTGACAAATCCTCGTTAATGTTTATATTTCAAACGCCAAAACTTTTTACCTTTTTCGTTTTCATCTAGTAATGTTTTAGCATGATTTCTGGTTGTTTTTTTCTGGAACCCTCACTACATACTTTGCTCTCCAGCATAAAATTCCAGTAATTAGAATTCCAGACATCAGGAGATCTCGTAATCACTTTTCCAGGTAGTTTGGATCTTGAATTAGACCTTTTACAGTTTTTAATAATTTTGTAAAAAGAAAAAAAGATCAGTATGTATCAAGTGGTTCATCTGTTACATTCATCGTATCATTAATCCACAATCGACCTTGACGAAGGTGAAGTAGAATGGAAACTTGTATTTCATGTTTTCTCTGAAAATTATGGTTGGAAATTAGAAAGCAGAAGTCACGTTATGATTACAGACACAGGTTCCTCACGGCCGAGAATTATGATACATTCTTGTCAAGGGAGGACTTCGCCAGGTATCGTAACCTCGTGGGATAATTATGTGAGAATCTTGCCAAGAGGGTTAACGGCACGCACTCTACATGAAGACAGTCAAGTACGAACCCCACGAAGGCTGGCGGGCTACTGGGTGAGGTACTTCATGCGAAAGTGCATTTGGGAACTTTTCGTGTTTCATTTTCCTCGTGGACTCATAGGAATATCTTGATCACGCGCAAAATTGTGATCCTTTCCTATATATATATATATATATATATATATATATATATATATATATATATATATATAATGTATCTCAGAAACTGACTAACGTGTGCGAGCGCTGAGGCTGAAGTTTATGACTAGATCCTTTGGCAGTAGTCTGTATGTGTTGGGTGCTAACCAGTTCAAACTCGCTCCCTGCCTGCCATAAACCTTTGTATTCTTTACACCCTGGCACTCGTTCAACTTCATCATGCAATTATCTCATGTAGTTTTGGCTTTCCCTTTTAACCTCTTTACACATGACTGTTCTTCATTTCCATATATACTCTGTACTTTTCTCGCTCAGCTTCATTCCCTGACTCCACCTTCCCGGAACACACACACACACACACACACACACACACACACACCTACCGGCTACACAACACGAACTATATATTTATATATATATATATATATATATATATATATATATATATATATATATATATATATATATATATATATATATATATGTATATATCACCACCTAATACAGAGAAAGAAAGGGGAGGGGGGGGTGGGAAGTGTTACACATACGCAGTAACAATGGTTCTGTTCTTCATACTAACATATCGTCATAACGTTCTCGTACATAATTCATCTATAACCAACGAAATCTTCCAATGAATCACCAAAGGTTCACATTACCCTCTATCGGCTTTTGTGTAATTTACTTCCCGATCTATATCCACTAAAATCCCCATTGTCGAACAAATTGAATCTCAAATATGGTAGCTCTTAATCCCATACCATTATCGGAGTGGTCAGGACTGGGTAGAACGTGGTGGATCTTTATAGTGTAACGGTTTGAAAGGTAACTACAGTATGGGATTACTTTCTTCCCAGAGGAAGGATCTGTCAGACACATGCAGATAATCATATGGATAGAATAAAGAAATATATCATTGGGAAGGAAGGTATCTAGAGGGGAACGTAAATTTCAATTCAATTACACTTATAAACCCAGAAGTGTGTGTGTGTGTGTGTGTGTGTGTGTGTGTGTGTGTGTGTGTGTGTGCTTCTGAAGGTTCGTTAGCACAAAGCAAAATTTGTGATTAGCGAGTGACACGAGACTTATCTTATTTCCCTGATTTCTTTGATGTATGTATAGGGTGGAGGGAGGGTGGGCACCGTATCTGTAGATAATTCTTTATTACAGTTCCCCTTCACTGAGGCAGATCAGCTGCGGTCGTGCACTGGAAAACAAATTTAGGAAATAGATATTTTGATTGTTAAGGAACTGATTACCGTTTCTTCGTTCAGTGAAAGCGATCATTCCCTTCGAGAAGAAAAAGCTCCGAAGTAAGCTGAGTTAAGGGTCATAAGGGAATTGTTCCTGGTTGAGTCATTAACCAAGGAGTAAACATAACGAAACTTAGGGAAACACAACATGATAGTAGAATTATTAACATGTTTAGTGAGAGGAATGTATGGATGTGGCACTAGATGTATGGCTGGGATAGAGAAACATCTTTTGAGGAAAGAGAGCTACATACATTAAGAGAGAGAGAGAGAGAGAGAGAGAGAGAGAGAGAGAGAGAGAGAGAGAGAGAGAGAGAGAGAGAGAGAGAGAGAGAGAGAGAGAGAGAGAGAGAGAGAGAGAGAGAGTTGAAGTTGCTATGACTGTAAGCGTTGACTATTATTCTTCGTGACATGCAACTGATGTTTTAAAGGGGACACGAGAGTGCCATTCTAGCGTCACCACAGAGCCATTCTTATGACAACCCTGGCACCATCCCTGGTCTTGCAGCAGGGTAATTTTCCTTGCATCTCAATGGTGCAATTCCATGGAAAGCAAAAGCATCCTTCTGATCCATAATGTCGTCACCACTGCAGCCAAGGACACAGCAAGACTCCTTCCAGGCAACACAGGGCACCGTTCCATGGAATATTGAGGTATAGTGATATTGAATACCGAGGCACCATTCCAGCAAATGCCAGGTCGGCATTATGTGAAACACCAAGACATTATTCCCCGAGCAATATGACACTATTTCACCAAACATCAGAGCGCACCCTGAGGAAAGCCAGAAATATCCACCAAGACACTATGACGCAACTCCTCCGAGCACCAGGAGACAATTAAGAAGCACATCAGTCACCATTCCAAGGGGGGAAGTGTGAGTGCCCACCACCAACCACTGACACTATGGCGCTATTCATTACAACAATGAGAATTGCCACTTCTGCAAGAAACTCACCCGATTACCAACAACAATATGACACAAATGGCACCGTTAGGGGAGGAATGGTGACACCATCTCAGGAATATGAGGGCTTTGTTCCCAGGAACACTAGGATGCCATTCCCGGAAACAATTCTGGGACTGGCATGAGAGCAGGTGTCACCTCAAGCTGTACTAGTCAGGTGGCTAGTTTCCTTTACTGACTCAGAATAAGGTGATGATGCCTAGCAGTTAGTATTGAAGACAAGAGAAGAGTTGGCTGATGGGAGACGGGTAGGCGATGTGGAGCTACAACATCGAGAGAGAGAGATGGTCACTGAGATATATTGACTGATGTGATATGTGATGATGGAGTGGGAGCGGTGGGGGAGGAGGGATTAGGGAGTAGAGTGGGATGCGAGAGGTTGCGAGCAAGGCAGTATAGGGAGTAAGGGAGTGTGGGAAGTACGTTAGTGTAGGAGGAAAAAGAAGGTACGGGTGGGATGGACGGGTAATACGAGGAGCTGGAACTGTGAGTGGGCGGGAGTGAGAGCGGGTCAGGATGAAAGCGCCTCTGAAACAGGAGCATGTTGAGGATGGGAAGGTGTGGAGGACAAGGCGCGGAGATTAGACGGCTTGGGTGGTGAGGCGTGTGTGTGACAGGATGTTGGAGGTGAAGCCAGACTATACTGGAGAAAATGACATGAAAGAACATCACCTGCCACACATGCATTTCAGTTGTCCTCAGACACAATTGCGTATGTACCCATCACCATATTACCATTATCATAATCATCACTGTCACAACCACTATCATAACCACTATCACAGCCAACAACTAAGTATCACCGTTTACATCATAATCACGAACACAACACCACAGTTCCCAACATTACTTTAACCCACTCACACCACAACTTCACTGTGGTAGCGCCTGCATTATACCTTCTCCTCCGTCATAACCAACATTACCACCTCACCCCCCCCCCCCCACTAGAATCCCCTACCACCTGTGTTACCTCCCTGTACATCAGTAATATGAGTCACGAGGCTAAGTGCTTCTGCCAGCACACTAATTAGGGCCACACTGGGAGCAGGTCTGAACCATCCACAAAGTCGGTTTTCCTCAGCGTCTTACGGCCACACTGAGAACTTATGTCATACCGCTTCCCTCTGCTGAGTGAACTGGAGTCGTTCCTGGAAGAGAAGGAGAAGTTAGTTAATTCAACAAAGGATTGAGATAGTTTGTTATCGTAGGATCTGGTGTGGAAGAGACAGCTAGTACGTAACCCATGTTGACAGAAGTATCTCATCTGGCTCAGTCTGGCTCAAGTCTAGAACACTCGTGAAGAACGTTAGATGATAACAGAGTAACTTAACCCAGGGTCCAGTGGCTCATCCAGGGCATTTGATGGCAGAGTTAACAAGGCCAAAATCAAAGATGGCTGTTAGTTCGCTAACTAGAAATGGAAGATCATATTAAACTATTAAGAATTCCGCATGAAAATTGGTTTTCAACGAAAGGAAAAGGCAAAAGTTGGATACTGCTACTTAATTGTTGAAGGAAGAGTTCGTCAGCTGGTTGAGAGGCTAAAACGTTTTCTTGTTACAGTTCACAAATACATACGAGCACACAGACACACAGACGCACAAACGCACAGACACACAAGGCGTTAAAGCGCTTTGGTACACACACACTCTGTCTTTATATATATATATATATATATATATATATATATATATATATATATATATATATATATATATATATATATATATATATATATATATATATATATATATATATATACATATGGATCTCTCTCAACTCTCTCTCTCTCTCTCTCTCTCTCTCTCTCTCTCTCTCTCTCTCTCTCTCTCTCTCTCTCTCTCTTCCGCCTGAAACGCTTCAATATATCCGTCCCTACGTGAAGCCACGTGTATTCATATGAAATGTTTTCATATCACAATATTCCCCGTGGGTAGGACGGGACCCTAAATGGCAATATGATATCTTGTTTTTCGCTGGGATTTTCATCGTGATTCTTGAGATGTATTTCTATATCTCGACATTACAGTAAAGTTGAGATATGACTTTTTTCTAACATTACGAAAATGTTAAAGGTTGATATGATAGTTAAGTTTATGTTGATTGTTGACAACCTAGAACAACAGCAGCTAACCCCGCCATAATGGTGCGATTTGTTATCTTTCCTCCGCAGGTGACGTGGCTGAGGAGCCGAGACCTGCACATCCTGACGGCCGGCCACCACACCTACTCCGCCGACCAGAGGTTCCAGGTACCTGCCACCTCCTCGTTCCTTCCTTTACCTTGTTCCTCCCTTACCACACCTACCAGAGTTCCAGGTACCTACCACCTCCTCGTTCCTTCCTTTACCTTGTTCCTCCCTATACTGTCTCATCACCACACCTGCTCCTCTAACCACAGGTATCTACAAACTCCTCCCTCCCTCTCACTCTCCAAAGACCGCCTCCCCAACCCCTTCCCTCCCTCCTTTCTCCCTCGCACCTCTCCCTTCATTTTGCTTCTCTCCATCGTCTCCATCCTGCCAAACCCCCCAACACCCCTCATCTCTCTGGTCCTTCTTTTCTTTCCAGCATCCAAAGAGATATTAACCTGAAGGATGAACCAACTCTTTAAAACCACGCCTTCAAAACCATCATGGGAGGTAGCGAAGTCATCCGTTATGGGTCGACGTATCTCCCAGCTCCCCTCGGATGACCTATGACCTAATTTGGCGAGGGTGAGGGGTGAAGCAGGGTCATTGTGGCTCCTTAAACACCAAAGTGGGTGCTCATGGCCCGGGCCTGATAGTGTTGCTGGCTCTATCTGGCTGACTGATGCGGCAGTTCACGCTCTATGCATATATGATGGTCGCCTGTTATGGGCACTCATCCTGGGAGAGAGAGAGAGAGAGAGAGAGAGAGAGAGAGAGAGAGAGAGAGAGAGAGAGAGAGAGAGAGAGAGAGAGAGAGAGAGAGAGAGAGAGAGAGAGAGAGAGAGAGAGAGACGAATCATTTTGGTTGTCGATCTAAAACAAAGCATAGTTCAAGGTTTAATGAACGATATTTCTTTTTGTTGAACGGATTCAAAATATTCCTTGTCTTTACAAAACAAATCTTCAGGTAACTCCTTTTAGCGAATTGGCCTCTGGAGGATGACCCAGGTGAGAATCCCTGTCATGTTATGTAAATTACAGCCACCATAGGATTACCTTACCCACTTTAAGAATATTTTACTGATCTGGGATTACCTTACCTATCTAGAGGTTGTCTTCTCCATCTGGGGATTATCTTACCCATCCAGAGGTTTTCTTACCCACCTGGAGATTATATTACCCACTTAGAGGTTATCTTACCCACCTCGAGGTTACCTCACCCACCTGGGGATTACCTCACCCACCTGGGGATTACCTCACCCACCTGGGGATTACCTCACCCACCTGGGGATTACCTCACCCACCTGGGGATTACCTCACCCACCTGGGGATTGTATTATTTGTCTGAGGATTGCCACACCATGACCTGTCTCTCTACACTTACTCCATCCCGTCTTGGGCCTCGGTCTCCCTCACCAACATTTGTCTCTGTCTCTCTACCACTATTTATTTATCACTCTTCCACCATCATTTGTCTCTTGAGTCTCCCTCCCCACAAGCTGTCTGTCAGTCTCCCTTACCATCATTTATC
Source organism: Panulirus ornatus (assembly GCF_036320965.1). Taxonomy (NCBI): domain Eukaryota; kingdom Metazoa; phylum Arthropoda; class Malacostraca; order Decapoda; family Palinuridae; genus Panulirus; species Panulirus ornatus. The sequence goes on along the minus strand of NC_092253.1, from coordinate 1,173,455 downwards.
CCTCATAATCCATCATTCCCTAAGTCTCTCATTTTTTTACCATCAATTTTCCCACTATTCTGACAATAACATGTCCCTTAGTCTCACAACGTCATCTTCAGCTTCCTCTCCTTCACCATCCCTCTCTCTCTCTCTCTCTCTCTCTCTCTCTCTCTCTCTCTCTCTCTCTCTCTCTCTCTCTCTCTCTCTCTCTCTCTCTCTCTCTCGCTTTTGAGCTGTCTTCAGTAACAGCATCAGCTGTCTTTCTCCCCACCATCACTACCACTACCTGTCTGCTCCTCTCCACCTCGACCATCTGTCTCTCCCTCCGGCAGATGGTGCACGCTGAGGGGAGCGAGGAGTGGACGCTGGTGGTGCGTTACGCCCAGCTCAGGGACGCCGGAGTCTACGAGTGTCAAGTGAACACCGAACCTAAACTCTCCAGACACGTCACCCTCAAGGTCCACGGTGAGTCCCCTGAGTTCTGGTGAGTCCTGATGAGTATTGATGAGTCCCCTGAGTCTTGATGAGCCCTGATGAGTCCCCTGAGTCTTGGTGAGCCCTGACGAGTTCCCTAAGTCCTGGTGAGTCCGCGATGAGTTTTCCTATGTGAGTTCTGCTGGGTAAATATTGAGTCTTTCTGAGTACTAGCTGAATCCTGCAAAGTCCTTGGTGACTCACGTTAAGGACTTGTGACTCCACAGTGATGAGGGTCCATCCGAACTCCCTCACTCAGTAGATGATGATGACCTCAGTAAATAACTGATAAAGTTTACAATAAGTTATTCTCAAGATCTTTTGATTTATTCCTCAGTTTATATTGTTATTGTTTTCCTCCAGATCTCATATCAAGGTGCGACGCAACACACACAAACACCCACAAACACTGGAAGTAAAAACTAAGGGCTAGTTCAACATAAGCCTACGTAGAATCGAGCTAAGCAAGGATTTTGAATTTCAAATCATTAATGGAGTCAGTTAACGAAAAGCGCCACACCCACACAGCTGGCACTCGATGTTTTAGTAAAAGATCAGATGAAGGGGATCGTATGAGTCTTACGATGGCCGGACAAATAAGAAATCGCTGATGAAATCAAGGATGAATGATGTGCGATCACAAGCCTGGGATGATGATTGGAAATTATACAGGAGGAGGAACAGGAAATACGTCACCTGCGGCGAGATACACAGAAAATAAGGAAACAAATCAAAGATCACTAAAAGTGATATCAGTTGGAAAAGGCAATTAGGAAAGTCATATCGATGGAGTTGTGGAGACAAAACTTACTGAAATGCTATAAGATCCGGCCTGTTCTAACCAGAGGAATGTATAACAACGAGGAAGGACAAACAAGAAAGGTGAAGAGTAGGACTGACGTCTTACTAAGAGGCAGTCTTGAGGTTTACGAAATACTGGAAGGCGACGTATTCAAACAATACAGAATAGGAAGAGCAAGTGTAGGGCAGAAGTGCTTCGTGGTACTGATAACTTATGATTCTCCAGAGAACATGAACGAGGACAAACACAGAGATAACAATGGAGGGATCTCGCTAACGATATGATTAACACTGTTTATGGAAGTGTCTGGCCATACTGTTACCTCCAACATCATCTGGCTCTCATCAAAACTTCACCAGGGAAGCTACTGTAAACAGACTGGTTCCCACGATTGGCTGAACGCTATCCAATCAGGTGTGATTTTTTAATGACGATCGACTCGATGGCTAATCAAACAGAGAGAATCAACAAACGTTTCCAATTTTTGTAAAGACTTTAATCAATAAAGGTTGTTTTCTAAAGGAGATTAAGTGAAAAGATTATATTTACTTAGATGTTCGCTTTATGAAAGATTGATTTTCCTTTTTAATTCTAAATATACTTTTATCGTGTTCACACACACAGACACACCGACACACACATATCTACACATTCATATCTATCTATCTGTCTATCTATCTATCTATCTATCTATCTATCTATCTATATATATATATATAGATAGATATAGATAGATATAGATAGAGGATGTGTGGATCAGGTGTTTGCTTTGAAGAATGTATGTGAGAAATACTTAGAAAAGCAAATGGATTTGTATGTAGCATTTATGGATCTGGAGAAGGCATATGATAGAGTTGATAGAGATGCTCTGTGGAAGGTATTAAGAATATATGGTGTGGGAGGCAAGTTGTTAGAAGCAGTGAAAAGTTTTTATCGAGGATGTAAGGCATGTGTACGTGTAGGAAGAGAGGAAAGTGATTGGTTCTCAGTGAATGTAGGTTTGCGGCAGGGGTGTGTGATGTCTCCATGGTTGTTTAATTTGTTTATGGATGGGGTTGTTAGGGAGGTAAATGCAAGAGTCCTGGAAAGAGGGGCAAGTATGAAGTCTGTTGGGGATGAGAGAGCTTGGGAAGTGAGTCAGTTGTTGTTCGCTGATGATACAGCGCTGGTGGCTGATTCATGTGAGAAACTGCAGAAGCTGGTGACTGAGTTTGGTAAAGTGTGTGGAAGAAGAAAGTTAAGAGTAAATGTGAATAAGAGCAAGGTTATTAGGTACAGTAGGGTTGAGGGTCAAGTCAATTGGGAGGTGAGTTTGAATGGAGAAAAACTGGAGGAAGTGAAGTGTTTTAGATATCTGGGAGTGGATCTGTCAGCGGATGGAACCATGGAAGCGGAAGTGGATCATAGGGTGGGGGAGGGGGCGAAAATTTTGGGAGCCTTGAAAAATGTGTGGAAGTCGAGAACAGTATCTCGGAAAGCAAAAATGGGTATGTTTGAAGGAATAGTGGTTCCAACAATGTTGTATGGTTGCGAGGCGTGGGCTATGGATAGAGTTGTGCGCAGGAGGATGGATGTGCTGGAAATGAGATGTTTGAGGACAATGTGTGGTGTGAGGTGGTTTGATCGAGTAAGTAACGTAAGGGTAAGAGAGATGTGTGGAAATAAAAAGAGCGTGGTTGAGAGAGCAGAAGAGGGTGTTTTGAAATGGTTTGGTCACATGGAGAGAATGAGTGAGGAAAGATTGACCAAGAGGATATATGTGTCGGAGGTGGAGGGAACGAGGAGAAGAGGGAGACCAAATTGGAGGTGGAAAGATGGAGTGAAAAAGATTTTGTGTGATCGGGGCCTGAACATGCAGGAGGGTGTAAGGAGGGCAAGGAATAGAGTGAATTGGAGCGATGTGGTATACAGGGGTTGACGTGCTGTCAGTGGAGTGAATCAAGGCATGTGAAGCGTCTGGGGTAAACCATGGAAAGCTGTGTAGGTATGTATATTTGCGTGTGTGGACGTGTGTATGTACATGTGTATGGGGGGGGGGGTTGGGCCATTTCTTTCGTCTGTTTCCTTGCGCTACCTCGCAAACGCGGGAGACAGCGACAAAGTATAAAAAAAAAAAAAAAAAAAAAAAAAAAAAAAATATATATAGATAGATATATATATATATACATATATATATATATATATGTACGAGTTCTGGACACCTCCCATCTCTACAGCATTAATGATAGCCATCATACCACAGGATCTGTCATACCCAAGATGCAATGTTCATACTGAAACTCTGAACACATTCCTCAGCTGTCCTTCACCCACCCCACGCAGACATACACACAGAGCATTGCCGTGGTCACTCCTTGACCTGTGGCTCTGCCCAGTGGACTCGTTCGGTCTCTGAGCGGTGAAGGAACCCCACAGAAGGAGATTCAGATTCAAAAAGGTAATGCAAGTTAAGTATGTATGACGCATCGATCACTTCGAACTAAAACGTGATTTGAATATGCAAATCTTTTTATGCATATCTGAAAGTTATCTCAAGAGGTTTCACTTTAAGTAGCGTCTGAAATTCCTTTGAGTTATTGTGGACATTAGCATAAGCAAGTGGAAAACGAGGAAAGTCTGATGAAAAACACAAGACATAAAAATGCTGGGCAGTGAAAACATCGTCTGAGCCACAGTGGCAGTTGTCTTAAAGCTTTATGCTTTTCGTGATTTTTCCATTTGTCTTTGACGTACACACGACTGTCATGTGGGCTGGTGGATATTTTCTCTACTCGACGTTCCGTCTGAATAGTCTTTGTTCAGAAGTTCTAATGGTAAAAATGAAGTTCATCTTTTTACCTTTCTAATCATCTTTCAAATTAGCTTTGAAGATTATTTTTCTTACCCAGTTGTTTTTAATTCAACATGATATTATGGAGCTTAAGGTTAAGGCACACATCAACATTCATTTACATGAATAACAGCATGTCTGAGGGTTTGGGTTGTCTCAATAAGCGATGAAATGAAAATCAATTCTGTGCAACGTAAAGAAAAATGTTCAGCCACCAAATAGTGTCGTACAGAAGCAAATCACTACGTGTCATCCTGCGATTTCAGATTCCTCACACAAGGAAAATGTTCAGAACAAGATTGTCCTGAAAAAGAGATTGATATAACCATATCATTATATCATCTTACCCTCATATTCCTACATCCCGTAGAATTAGTCTCAGAGAAACTGGGGCTATATCCCATATCTGAAGTGGTATATGAAATAGTTTGTTGTAAAATTCAATAATCTTGTCTCGTTCCTCCGCATATATAAAGTAATTCAACATTCATAGCATCATCAAATGGGCATCAAGACGAAGATGTGTAACGCAGGCTTGGATGTAGCATGGTATATCATGCGAGTTTCTTTATACATCTCTACTCTGATGACGGGCTCTGGAGTGGAAAGATTTTGATTTTCAATATCATGTGATATTTGTGAAATTACGGAGGGAGGCAGATCAACCATGTCTACATTTGAAGTTTACATCATAGGCAGTTTTCTGGTCGTGACGTAAATATGGCGTGGCATCACCTCACATATTCTTAACGTAATTCAGTCCGTAAAACTAGAGAATATAGACTGTTCAGAGCAAGGTCTGTGACAACAGAGATCTCTAAATTTCATTGTTACCAACAAGAATATTCATATCCTGACAGGATGGTCTCGCCTTGCCATCTGATCTCCTATCCCTTATCCTAAATATCGTATTAGTTTTCATATCGAAAACTTTTTAATGATGAGGAAATTCGGTATGTTTTTTCTAAACTTTGCTTCCGAGTTGAGTAAAAGGAGGCGGAGTTTCCTGGTGGGATCTTACAGTAACCAGATTCTTGTTACTCCCTCGGGATGCGCTTCAGGTCTTCGAAGAGCTGTATCTGCTAAGATCTTCTGCTCAGACTGGAATAGTTCCACAACAACAATGACCGTTACTTTCTCAAGCAAGGACGTTTTCTATAGAAAAAAGATCTAATAAGGAAGGATTTCACGAACGAAGAATTAAGGATTTTATTATTATCGTTTATGTCTCTTAGAAGATTCAAATCTCTTACCACTTGTGTGGAAGCTTGGTACGCTAACTCCCAGCCTATACTGCACATAATACAAGTGTGTGTGTGTGTGTATGTGTGTGTGGAGGTGACTTACTCTCGAGAAGTAAAATCGTTCCTGATATCATGTTTATCATTCCAGTTAACTTATTATAGTGCTGATGCTTTTTGCATGCGTCACTTGGAGAAGGATGGGTTAGATTAGCATTAGTTATCATGGTAATAATAATTCATGAAGGATAATTATTACTTTGGAATATTTTTATACGTTTGTCCGTAATATAACATCATGTAATATAACATCATGTAATATGAAAGCGTTTATAATCTGTTTTTACATGGTATTGTGAATCAGCATTGTAAATTGTATATTAATTATCAAAGTTATATGTTATACAGCATATTCACACTTACATGAGTAACGACACACAGACACACACACACGCATATATATATATATATATATATATATATATATATATATATATATATATATATATATATATATATATATATATATATATATATATATATATATATATATATAAATAATCGTCCTTCTGGGAGAGTTATGCTGAGCCCATGTTAATACCAGTTCTGTTCTTTGTGTCGTCAGACCCAAGGCAAGAGGTCACCAAGGCCAAGGTGTTCGTCGCCAACAACACAGCCTCCACCAAGAACGGTAGGTGCCGTCCTGTTATCTTTGTTATCTGTTGATATAATCAGTTTGCGTGAGCGTAATCTGGATGGCTGTCCTGGTGTGTGTTTGTTGGTGTCAATTTATATTTCTGAGAATATTTACATATGGGTCAGTGCATATTTCATCTCCTTTATCTTCTCATCTTTATCAATAAGTTTAGCTTCTTTGATCAGTCAAATGATGTGTTGCGTTACTGTTAATTTGCCATTCATGGATTTGTATTACAGCTTATGGCGTCTTCTTCTTGTCCTGATGTAAACACTCTAGTGTCTCGTATGTATCTCCTGTTACATACGTCTGTCTTCTCATCAAATAATTTTCTAGCATCCGTCACAAAGATTCTTTGAGTTTTATCTCTACCACTCTCCTTGGATCCTACCGTAGTCTACGTTCTAATTCCTTGTAGACGTCACAGACTGTATGACATCACTACTGTATATCCAGGTTGAGGATCCGGTCTCCCAGTCTTCCTCCCTGATGTGGGTGGCTAAGGCTTCTGTTTCTCATATTTCTCCTTCTCAGGTCAACATCTAGTGATCAAACTCCACCTCCTTCACTGCGTAATGCATCTCAGGTACTCGGAAAGCCATCTCTTTTCTTCTCTTTTTCGGCACTGGTCTAGACGTGGTTCCTTCAGTTTCTGTGTGCCGAATCATGGATCAATAATGCAAGCCACTACACCACGGAGGCCCGTGCCTGTGCATGCCTGTGCATATAAGCTTGTGTGATATTTCTCTCTCTCTCTCTCTCTCTCTCTCTCTCTCTCTCTCTCTCTCTCTCTCTCTCTCTCTCTCTCTCTCTCTCTCTCTCTCTCTCTCTCTCTCACTTCACTGGACGCCATGTTTAACTCCTCTGCCGCAGGCACCTGTCTAACCTGTCTTTTCTTTCTGTCTCTCCCACACGTCAGCTTCTACAAACATGCAATCTCTTAGTCCCACACATCACGCTTGACAACACGTAACTCACATGACTCGTTTTTAACAACCATTTTTTTCCTGCAATAAGTGCTACGTGCCAGCCCTGACTTTAGGCAAAATCTCGTCGTAAGTGAGGACGTACTCTCTCTCTCTCTCTCTCTCTCTCTCTCTCTCTCTCTCTCTCTCTCTCTCTCTCTCTCTCTCTCTCTCTCTCTCTCTCTCTCTGTTTTTGTTTCTCTGTCGTCTCGTGTATGCATTCCAAATTCGTCTGTTCGCATGCTGACTAATTTCGGTGTCAATTCCCTGGAGTGCTCTCGCATGTGTATGTATGTCTGTGTCTCTGTATGTACGTGTATATGCAGTTCAGTTTCATTATAACTTTATCAGTTTATGAATAGTCATTTAAGTGTATATATTCTCAAGTAACTTGTTCAGGTTGAGAGTGTTGCTTTCATTATTCATTTGTTATGAAGTTAGTTGTTCTTCTCCATGGGGACTATTGCAGATTATCATCTTCAAAGTCTTTCCTTTCTTTAATCTCTGTAATTTTCCTGTACATGTGCACTCTTGGCTGCTGCTTTAATTAATTACATGAAAGATATTAAAGTCTGAGTTCTTCTTTTGGAGGGTTTTACAAAGTGTTTGAAGTTTTGTCGTAGAAGTTCGTTCATGTCAATTTTCACAATGATCTTAGTACTCTGGAAACAATTTTGAACTTATTTCTCAGTTGGTTTGGGCTTGTGTGTGTGTGTGTGTGTGTGTGTGTGTGTGTGTGTGTGTGTGTGTGTGTGTGTTCATTTACTTATGTGTGTTTAGTGTGCTTATTTGTATATCCTTGCGTGTGTATATGTATAAACGTCCACACGTGTATGTCTATGCAGTTATACGTCTGCATATACAGTATGTGTATACGTATCTTTATTTGGTTATTTTCCTGGACATAGTTCAAGAATGAACTACTGAAAAATGTATCAGACGATGAAAGGCTCATGCACCCGCGAATTTAGAGACAGCTGTGTGCAGCCCTAACGTGCCTCCTGCCCCTCACTCAGTCGAGGGAATATGAGAGGTGCTGGGGTTGGCCATCCTGTCGGTTGGATGGCAAAGAGCAGGCGAAATGGGAGCAAGTTTAACCCTTAAGTACGACGGTAACGACCCTTAAAAACGATAGCATGACCCTTGAGCATGAGGGTACGACCCTTGGGTATGATGGCCTTAGTTTTGTCCTAAACATGAAGGGTCGTGTCAGAAGTTCCTCCTTGATGCAAAGTTTTATTCTATAAATCACTTTACTCCGTCAGGAGTGGTAGTGAAGCTGTAATTGACAACTTTACAAATTTCAGGAATGAGAATAACGTTACGTACCATATACAGTTTTAAGCTAATTAAACCATTGACGTGTTACCATAAATCATTTGACATCACATTGAAGAATTATGGTACAATCTTCAGCATCAGGAATCATCCATGTCTCATCATCGTCTGCAGTGGGATGCAAAGTAAATCTTGCAGGAATAGACCACTAGGTCCAGCTGAGGCTGTTTGTGATATCAGATGACTTCAGAAACACATGGCAGTGTGGACAAGGTGGGGAACGATGGTAAAAGTACTCGAGTTCTCTCTCTTCAGAAACTCTCCCATCTTGTATATACCTAAAGATAACGTATAATATCTTCTTAGACCCACAACCGAAAATATACTCGAGAATCTATTCGTCAATTTTAAAAGACATGACTGACTTAGTTAAGTGCGGTTTACAGTGAAGTCCATCCTGACTGAACAAGAGGCAAGATAAGACATACACAATGAGGCAACAGTGTTGTTCACCTATAATGTCCGGCTCCACCACAACACTTGCTTCAATCTCTCTCTCTCTCTCTCTCTCTCTCTCTCTCTCTCTCTCTCTCTCTCTCTCTCTCTCTCTCTCTCTCTCTCTCTCTCTCTCTCTCTCCCTTTCCTTTTCGAGATACTCTTCATTTTCTTATTTCAATGAATAGTATCTCACAAACCACTTTTTCATGATTTTCAGTAATATGATTCCAGGAATTAGCCAGGAAAACGCAGTCCTGCTGCCTCGGTGCCTACATCAAAAATGTCCTGGAGTGTAGGGTTACTCTCCCAAGACTCGATTAATTACACAATTTACAAACTGGAAAAGATTTTTTGTTCTTTTGTGCACTTGATGTGCTGAGAGCTTCCGAGTAACTCCCTTATTTCGGGAAATAATAGAAAACTTCGACAGATTTTGATACTCGGATTACTGTGTTTCTTTGATGAAAGCTGCAGTGAACGACCTGACGAGAGTATCTTATCAAGTGGAGTTCAAAACGCGAGCTACACGACTGACGGACCTCACTGCTCGGGGCTTCTTTAACGAGTTTGTTTTCATCCAGGTCAGTGATCTACACGTACACACATACCCACACACACACTGACACACACATACATATATTCTGAGCCTCCTTCTCTTCAGCATGAGCCGTGGCCACTCTCCTCAATGGCAAAACGTAGCGTAACCGCGTCAGAGGAGACTCAAGGGTGTACACCCTATTGCAGGCACTGATGTGTTTACTGGCCAGGATCCGCTCCCTTGACGAGGCTGCTTGAGAGATTAATACGCTCACCTCACCTTCCTTTGGTATCAACCTCCTCCATGAATCGAGTTATGATGGCTTACTGGCAGATGACCTGCGTATATGTTGTGCAAGCCGGAGAAACGAGGTGGGCCCCGGAGAGGACGAGTGTGGTGTTACAGAAGGAGAGAGAGAGAGAGAGAGAGAGAGAGAGAGAGAGAGAGAGAGAGAGAGAGAGAGAGAGAGAGAGAGAGAGAGAGAGAGAGAGAGAGAGAGAGAGAGAGAGAGGGAGAGAGAGGGGGGGGGGGCGGGAGGGAGGGTGGCATGTGGGTTACTTCATTAGCAAGGTACACAAGCGTTGGTGCTTGCATGAGTTAACTGGGTCTGGACTACAGTGGGAAGTGCCTTCCCTCACTCCAGTCTCATCCCCTCACCCAACTTCCTTCCTTACCTAACCCACCTCCGTCCCTCTGCCCCCACCCACCTATATCTCACCATCACCTGACCCAGCCATACCTCACATCCTCCGCCTATTCCCCTCTTCTTTTCTCCCTCGGGCCAGTAACCCCACCTCACTACGGACTCCGTTCCTCCACCCCCTCCCCCAGCCACTGACGTTCCTCCCTGCCTGCCTCCTCCTCAGGGGACCTACGGGTGGAGATCCAGGGACCTCGGGAGCTGTATATCGAGGAGGGATCATCGCTCAGCCTCGTCTGTGTGGTGACCTCGTCCCAGGGGCCATCCACCCTGGTCTACTGGTACCACGACACGAGCCTCATAGACTACAACTCTCCCAGGGGAGGCGTCAACCTCAAGGTGAGTCCTGGTTGACGCCCCCAGTAGCTTATGTAAATCTCGTACGTGTGATGGATTAATCCCCAGCAGCACGCTGGATCACTGTAATGTAACCACTTGAGGACGGAGAAGTTAACCCCATTAGAACGAACTTGAAAAAAAAGTTGAAAACATAAACTCTTTTGCTTCTCTGGCAGTTCCCTCTTGCACAAAACTCTATTTACTAATTCATTTACCAAAGTAATAGACGTACAGAACTAATCTGATTCTATGGTAACTGCTACAGTTTAGGTGAAAGTTTCTTGCAAATATCTTTCAGTTTATTGAGAGATGATAGGACTGCATCATTGGAGGCATCTATGGTAATCAATCACCAAGATCTATGAAGGTATGTTATATCTTTTTTCATTCAGAAAAAGTCTTGATTATTCATTTTCTCATCCAAAGTTGAGGTATTCTTGTGTCGCTTTCTCACACTCTGGAATTACCGAATGTCTCCTACACTGAGCCAGAACTATACCTGAAGCCTCCACTGTTGTAGCGTCACTGTACCCTCCTCATGGCGTTGGAATCATCTCAGTTCAGGACAATTCAAGTGGCTTTGTGACTCTCTCATAACGTTATTACTACGGTCGTCCTCATCACTGTAGCCGACTTATAATCCTGTTTACTTTGGTCTTCCTCAGTGCAGCTGGTGGATAACTGAGCTCGTCTCTCCCCAACATCCTTACCCTTAACAAAGTTTATGTTCGTCTTGACGTGGAATCCGATTCCCACAAGTGGAAGGGACTTCCCAGTCTGCCTTATAAGTCCTCCGTAGCGACAAAGTAAACCACTAACTGTCGACACTTATCTTTATTCTCTCACAGTCATAAGTAGATTTTCTCACTGCCTGTAACAGCAGAGGACAGTTACTTTATGTTTGGAGAACATCTTGCTTTGATGTACTCTCTTGTTTCTATCATTATATTTAGAATATCTACATAATCAACCTGGTTATGGGCCATCTAGTCTCCTGTTGTCTGTTCCTCCCATATACTCTCGTGTAGTGACCACGTCTCATAACTCACTCCGTCACGGGCTAACATCTTGTTGTTGTGGCCAGATTGACCGAGGTCGTGGTGAGACGACGACCCGGCTGGTGGTGTCATCGGTTGGTCCTGGAGACTCTGGCATGTACTCCTGTGTCCCCCAGGGATCCCATCCCGCCACCGTGTTAGTACATGTACAAAAGGGTAAGTACTGTCTCCCTCTACCCTACCATCATGTTAGTACATGTACAAAAGGGTAAGTACTGTCTCCCTCTACCCTACCATCATGTTAGTACATGTACAGAAACTACCTCCCTTTACCCTACCATCATGTTAGTACATGTACAGAAACTACCTCCCTTTACCCTACCATCATGTTAGTACATGTACAGAAGAGTAAGTACTGCCTTTCTCACCGCGTGAAACAGCTGCCAATCCACATATTATTTATCAGACTTGTGTTGCATCCCAGTCACATGTGCAGAAGATGGATCACTTCCCATATATCCTCGGTCTCCTGGCGAATAACAGGGAGAGAGAGAGAGAGAGAGAGAGAGAGAGAGAGAGAGAGAGAGAGAGAGAGAGAGAGAGAGAGAGAGAGAGAGAGAGAGAGAGAGAGAGAGAGAGAGAGAGAGAGAGAGAGAGAGAGAGAGAGAGAGAGAGAGAGAGAGAGAGAGAGAGAGAGAGAGAGAGAGAGAGAGAGAGAGAATGATGACGATGATGAATGGTCATGAGAGTGACACACTGGTAATGCAAAATTCCGTCTTTTCCTCGCACACAGGTGAGCACGAGGCAGCCATCCAGCAAGGAGGTCTGAGTATCGCCACCTCCACCACTCCCTCCCTACCTCTCCTCCTTCTCTCGTGTATACTTCTCGTCCTCCTCCCTTACCTGTCCCCCATCAAAGGCCCTCACGTGACCCTCCTGCTCCTCCTGCTCTTCCCCCACTTCTGCTTCCCCTGGACTATCACATTCTTCACCTTTCCCTTCATTTACTTTTCATCTGTTTACATTATCATCCTCCTCCTCCTCTTCTCTTGTCTCTCTGTTTTTCTTGTGATCGACCTCATCAAGTCCTCGAGTTTCTCTTGCTCTCCTCTACGTCTCCATGTGTTAACGTCGACTTCGTCTTCCTGTGCGCCTCCGTCTTTGACTTTCTCCTTCCCTTCATCGTCTCCGTCTGGTACGAGCAGAATCTTCCCGTCGTTCGTGTCCGTGTCTTCACCGTTTCCTCCATCTGCTACTGCTGCGTCCACCTCTTCTTCTCTTTCCCATGTCAGAGCTGAGAGCGTCTCCTGTCAGCCGTCTTTATAGAGGAGGTCAGTGCGGACCTTACCCCTGTAAATATGTTTCTCCCCAAAAGATTCCATCGCTAATGACCCCCACAAGTCACTAGGTAATCTAAAGATATAGACTTAACTTCTAATAGAACATGTGAGGGTAAAGTACTGTTATCTAGTCTATTCATTGAGAAAACACATTCATGATGTTTTATTGGCAATCAATATCATTCATTTGGTGGCCGTAGTGTCACGATTATAGATTTACCTCCGTAATATGAAAGCGAATTTGTTTCTATAACGTCAACTGATTGTGTTAAATGCTAATTACAACTTGACCATTATTAAGACAATAAATATGATTGGTAAACCTTTCATTCTCAGGAAGATGAATCTAAATCTTGTTCATTATGATGTTACATAAGCCAGTCACTCTCTCTACTGAGTCATTTCGTGTGTTGAAACTTAGGTCTTGTTGTCCTATATACGTTTGTCCTCTAAATACGTCCTATACTCTGAGTTTAAGTTTGAATTATGGAATCATGTGTAATTATAGACAAGCCTAATATAGATAGCCACATTGCTGGAATAGATCTTGGTAATAAGTAAAGGCCTGAGAATTATGGGAGATTACGAGCGTATCAGAGCAACGGGAGAAATTATTGTTGTAGTATATTCTACATATTAAGTGGGATATGGTGCTTCTGAAATTGAATTAAGAAACCTGACGTTAATGTTAACATATATGAGAAGTCAGTTCATCATTTGCTGATACAATTGTTCCAAATTGTGGAGGAAAACGATGCTCCCTGCCTCACAGT